>NC_134920.1:2424242-2727272 GCF_051014615.1 Bombus vancouverensis nearcticus
AAACTCGAGCCTGAGGTATATACTTGTTCGCTATTGCTTGAGATTTTTATATTCTCAGTAGGGTGACAATGATATTCATCGTCGCTTGGTAACACATCCTTTACGATGGCAAAAAAGTTTTCTAAGGGACATAGTTCTGTGCAACCAGGAATCGTTTCGATCATAAGCTGTTCGGAAACTCCAGTCCAGTGTAAAACCTAGCAACGAAGTAATAAAAGTAATTATTAATAAATACATTTTTAATGTAACATTCTGTATTTTATGGACGAAATATTTACCCGAACGTAATAATTCCCTTTCTTATCGCGTAGCGTTTCCAGAATGAGAGTAGCACCGTATGCAGGAACAATGGGTTCGTCCAATTCCAAAGCTCTCGCAACTGCAGCGACGTTCATTTCGTGCGCTGAGAAAAGGAACGCTTTTCTATCGTACGGTTCTAATTTGCCCGCTTTGTACGTCTTAATATCTTCTACCATTTTACGTATTAACAAACCTGTAAAAAGAAAGTACAAGAATGATTAACGTATCTTTCGCGTGATATTAACAATGTTCCACGTAAAAAAATTAGTATCCTTGTACCTCCATTCAAACGCTTCAGCGTTCTTGTGTATGATCTGAGTCTAAAGTCTAGCGCGATTATCTCCTTCATCGGAGTAGGATAAACTGATTTGGTCCATTCTGGCAGAGTCAGGTTTTGAGATGCCTGCAAATCAATGTTTTTCAACTATCTAATCCTTTCAAAAATCTATATTCAATACATGTACAGTATGAAAGTAACGTCACCTGTTCTTTTAACAAATTATAAAGATAAGTAACAGCGGATGTCGTGTTGATGGCCTTCCCGGTCCTCTGGGTCAAATAATTCATTATAGGTTTATACTTGCTCATTAAATCCCGCGCTTTGCTTTGTCGCAGGAATTTACTGTATTCTTCTCTGTATCTTGAGTCACAAACGATAAAGATACATAATTATACTGAAATATCAAGAGCTGTCAGGTGTTCTTACGATCCTATTTTTCACGAGTAATTCGCATCTCATAATAAAGATAGACACGAAAAGAATTACCTGGGGCAATGATGCGGAAATAGAAGATTGTCAGTCTCATAAGGCTCGAAGAACGAGAATACCGGAATCCAAGGTAGATTCGGATTCCAGGTTTGCTTCTCCGAGGGTGGGAATAATCCAGCTAGAACTAGCTCCAGAGACAACTGAGTTCTTGGAATATGAGTCGATTGGGCATAGATCTTCTCTGGCCAGTAATCTGGCCCGAAATATTGATCGTAACGTTCACGGAGCATTGTCCCAATCCTGTATTCTCGCAGCTTGCCTCGCTGTATACATAGTTTCACGAAACAATTATCGTTTGTGTTTGCCGGTATGTGTCGTTAATGACTTCGTAATTGTTTCGTAATAGATAATGATTACTTTCTTTATCACTGTCTTGTGGAAATAACGTTGAAACGTTGGAAGAGACGTTTTAGAAAACGTGATCTTACAGAGTTACTGTGCGCCATTAAAAAATTGAGAAGATTAAAAATCAAATATTTTTACATCTTACTATGGTAGAAAAATATGTAGTATGAAATTACACGCGAGAAGAATGTCTCGAGTTCGTCCAAAGTTTTGAATAACCACTTGCAAAGACAAAATTCTTTGATCGTACTTCCAAGGATTTCTTGGAACTCGCAAAATACTTTATTAAACCACACCTTAGTATTGACATGGTATATGAGATTTAGATTCGTATCTAGGTTATAAAGATCTACCAGATGTGATTATATTGAAATGTATAAGGATAAGATCATAATCGATATTTATAGTTGTGAACTATGTTATAGATAATATACATTGACTTTTAATTATTCCATTATTGACTATTAATTATTACATAAATTTTTTACTTACGTTCGTTAAATCTCCATCACCCATTGGATGGTACGAGTAGTCGCGATAAGGATCGTTAGGATAGTTTTGATATTCCCGCTGTGGTACCTTATCACCGTGTCGAAACACCTTAAAAAACACATTTTGGCATTAATTTAAAATTACTTTACACTAATAATAATTCAAAATAATCACCGACTATTTTACACATTACTAGATAAATGACTATACACTTTCACTTCAAGTTATCTAGGAAAAGAGGTTATATCCGTTTGAAAGATCACAACTATTTGCATACGGTTGTAAAATCATAAAACGATTGCAAAATCTTTCGATAACGAAATGATTATTTACCACGTGTAACAGTTGTAAATCCAAATTACAGTTGACCATGGTGACGAACAAAATAAAGTTAAAAAGAACTACCAAAAAATCGAATAACATGTTTTATTCTGTTACCGCCGGTTGGATAACGATGCGGGAAACGACGGGTACGTCCGGAATGTACAATTTCTCCGCACGATCTACGAAGAAGTATATATTCTTGCTCGTGCTTAACTAAAACAACTCTTTGGGTGGGGGTGGATAAGGAACATAGGCGAACAGGTTTGCAGTTCTCTTGATTTTTATCGTGGGTTCCCCGTTTTTGCTCGTTACGTTGATCCTTTTCCTGCTGCCAACTCGCGATCGTGGTGCTCTTCGAAGGCCAAGTACTTAAAGAATGGGTCTTCTGGCGGGAACTGTTCCTTCTCTAGGTGACTAAAGTTCAATATCATGTCGTCGAGAAAGTTATATGTCATCGTTAAATAAAGATTACTCTCAATTGCCTTGAAGGTATCCTATATAACCATGTGGTTTCTTGCAATCGAATCTTATACTTTGGTACTTTCGTTGACTATTCTCTGTTGCTTAATCTAAGATTGGAACTTCTAAAAAAGGAGAGGAGAAAGTAAGCAAAGGTTGAATTTAGTGTTAGGCAATCCGTTCTCGAATATGTAAATAATTAAGAGTATTTTAGGAGGTAGCAGACCTTTCTTAATACATCTCAGAGTTGTAAATACTCATACTATAATACATCAGAAAAATTAGAAAATGAGATTTATATATTCAATCTTAATGGAAGTGACTCAAACAGATTAAATTTTTATGTAAACGACATAAAGCATATAATATGCATATAATAAGCATATAATATCTAAATGTTGATTGATTCGTAATTTGTCGCATTGTCGTAATTACGCGGAGTAACCTGTAGAAGGAGAATGTAATCCATAAAGGGGAAATATATTACATAATTAATTGTAATTTATCAATATAGTAGTATGCATATAAAGATTATGAAACACTTTCCTGCTTAATTTAATTTATTTTTCCTGAGAATTTGATATTAAAGTTCCTACATCGTACTAAGAATTTTCCTCTACTTGCTATTCGAGTTTATTTATTTTTATTTTCTGTTGAAATAGCTTTTTACATAAACAAAAGTATATGGGGATTTACGAGGAAAAAATTTAACTACTTGTAGAAAATTCCAGTATCTAATTGAAGTACTTATACGACACTCTAAATATAAAATAAGGACACGAATAAAACTTATCCCTGAAATGAATACTTTTCAGACGAATAACTAGTCAGTTTTGTGTTTCGTTAATAAATTCGCCAAGATGTTGAGACGTTTATAGCCGTGTTGAAAAAGAAACAAATGACCATTCGTAATCATATACAGGTTGCAGTTTCGTAAGACTTCAATAGTCACCACAAGTGCTCGCTAGTTTATCAAGGATAAGTCAACTTGATTGTTATCGATAACCTCTATTTGAATGAAACATAGTTCCAGAGGCTGGTACATTGGCTATTCGTCTCATTGCATTCTCAACCTGGGTGTTATAGATGCATACATTCGATTGCAGATACAAATTGTTCTAAGAACTTTGATAGTTTAGGTACTATTTCCGAACAGAGAGATCGAAGCATTAATGCTATCTCTATACTATCTTTGATGGAGAAAATCCCGAAACGTTTATTTTGTACTTTGTACGTTTGAATACCAATACATGACGATCAATATTAATGAGTTAACAGATGACCATTAATATAGATACACATGTATAGGAGGAAATTTCATACGAATTACGATCATCGGTAGTTGTATATTTGTTCATTTTACATGGATATTATTAACTACATAGATTAGTCATATCGCTTTAAGTGCCATCTGACGTCTCACGGAATTTCTGGTTTACCAATTCCGTCACGCTTGTCCATCTAGTTTTTCCTTTTACGATTCGATTCTGGGAATAAAGGAACTTAGTTTATACCTGAATGTAGACGAACCGTACACAAAAAATTTCAACGATAATACGATGATAAAACAATTCGCTTCGAGGAGTTAAAGAAGGAAACGAAGGTTGCAGCTGTTACGTCGCGTGAAACGGTCCGCACGACGTCACTAGTTACCTGGCCGCTAAGGATCTGCACCGCTATTCAAACCCCCAATAAACCTAAGGACCCACTATAAACTTAGGTTTGTAGTTTTGGCATTCATGACTAAATCCTATTAACCTTGAAGGAATTGTTGTTCCTGTAGGTGTTATCGGTTTGTGGATGGAACAGTCCTTAGGTTTATTATGCGTTCGTACTAATTACGGAGAAAACAGTTAGGGACTTAATGCAAAAGGCAAATGTTTAACTAACGGAAAACCCGGGTTTTTCCATTAAACAATGACGTCAACTAGTAACATTGGTAGGAGGTTCCATCCCCTCTCGTCACTCATTAACATTGACCTAAACCAATGGACATCGCAGATCGTTGCCCTCACTCTACTCACGAAAAGTGTGAGCAACGAATCCACGTTCTTAATTCAAAAGGAACACCCACACCGAGCTTTCTTCCGTAATACTATGAGAACGCACTTCCCTATTAATACGATACTCATACAGATACTCATACAATCAGTCAACTACTTCTTCTACACCGCTGGAAAAGTCAACTACTTATTCTACAAAGTCTAAATCTAAGCACGAAAAGTCAACTTTACTTATTATACAAAGCTAGAGGAGTCTAACTCACATCAACTATCTAAGTCGGTTCTCGGGATTACCGAACATTCACTTCCTCTATTATCCTAAGTATCCTCTAGTGCTACGTCCACTAACATACTACATTCAACTATAAGAGCCTTGCTCTATTGTGCATATCTATTTTATCTTCGTGCGACAAGTTGTCATCTACGATTTATACCTACTCAACAGTGTAACTTAAGTGTCGGAAATAAAAACCTTATAACCCTGTAAACCACAGTGTTATACTAACTGAGTCACCGCTATTATCTTAACGGAAATCAGGGGATCGATCAACTCGTGGTGTCGATTATTATAATTGTAACGAGAATTTACGTCTCCGCGATTGGTCGAAAGTACAGCAGCTTTATTCGATGTATATTATACCTCAAAGAAAATAACTCGATTGTACCGTAAGAGACGTTAACTCAATTTCTACAAAGTCGACATTCGTATTTTTACTGTGTAAAGGATCGTAAATACAAATAATTTCCATCACTTTTTTAAATGTATACTATGATTCACGTACATCGTGATGATATCGACTTCCTCTTAATGGCTTCTGTTAATGAATGGTTTTGTTTAATCACCGTCATATTGCACGTATACACTGATAGAGCGGACAAAAAACAGTGAGTTGACATTATATGAGTGTTCGGAAGGGAAACATTAATTATCCGCGGTTTAATGTAAACAGAACTCGTTCGACATCTTTCGTTCCACGTAAAACGTTGTGGAAAATATAACGAGATTATAAGCAAGATATAAACTATTTATGGACGATGGATTTTACACTCCACTTCAACTTTATTTAATCGAAAATCGTCGATGCCGGTTCAAGTACGATGCGGTATAGGTTACATCTTTTTTTAAATCTTCGTCGCATTAAAATAATTCCTTACTGTATATACTTCTTAATATTTTGTTTTTATCCCGTAACACCTTATCGTATCACCGAATATTATGCCTTCGTTCAGAATTCTGATGGGAGATCCCCATTCAAACCGTTCAATTTTCAATATTAAATATCGAAAAACATTATTACTAAATTCTAAATAACTGCGATGGATTTCCTGTTTAAGATAAAATGACGATTTAACAGCGAACGTGTAGTTTATTCATTTTATTCGTTTGAAGAACGTGAAACAAGTAACAATGACGGATAGCTCTTCATATAAGCAGTATCGTACCTGTTCTTACGGTGTTGATGCGCAATGATACACGTCATGAGAACGTAGGCGAAGAAAAATTATCGCAATAATGCATCATAGATAGAACAAGTTGTGGGCGTGTCCTGAATAAAATTTACCGATACACATCTCTGTTTTATTGCAGACATGCATATTAAAGGGTTGAAAAAATGAGATAACCTGATCTTGAAAGACCATAATGTCTAACAACTGTGCGCTGCATCCTTAATACATTTTTAAAAAGATCCTCGCTGCCATGAGAGTCGACGTCGTTCGTTTCTTTTTGCATAGCGAATCCTTACTGTGTGAAAAGGTTTCATAAAATTTTATGTAAAGAAAATAACGACGCGGGTATGTGTATTAAAACTGAACTCACCGGTATTCCTTCTCGCAATCACGTGTGTATGCGTTCGCCCGGTTTTATGTATCTCGAGCCTGACGTAGCAAGATTATTGCTAAATTTATGAAGTCTTCATAAAAAAGCGGGCGTGAATAGATGGTTAATAGTATTTGTTTCTTGGTACCTTTTACGCGGTATAAGTTAAACGACGCGTACAGTAAAGAACTTTAATGATGCACTTTTTAATTTATAAAATGAAATGGATAGCGCGATTTAAATAAGTACTTGTCACGTGATAAGCGGATTCGGTTTTTTAAATTTAATATGCGATTCTTATTAAGATCCACTTCTGAAAATCGGGTCATTCACGCGAGATATATTCTTTTTTTTACGACGTATGTATTTATAAATATGTTGCATTTCGCGATTACGGTGACAAGAGATATGGAATCGATTTTATTTATTTTAATCAGTTTTAATTTCGCACGTCATTACGTCGAAGAGTGGTTCTGCGAAGTTGATGAAATATAGCGTTCATCTGGGAAATACATATTTCAAACAGCTATCGCTGCTTAACTCTGTACGTTTGTCGATCTCGAGATATCGTGTATCGCGTCACGTTATGCAAAAAGCTCCGTTAGATTGTAACAATCCATTGCAAGTTGACGTTCGATATTATCCGCTTCTCACGCCTTCTCTCTCTTCTTCTCTTTTTCCCTCTATTTCGCAATTCGTTCTAGTCACGTTCGTTTTTTTTCTCTCTTCTTGAAAATCCATTTCAACGACTGGACTTTTTATCCTTCGAAGCATCTCTGGACCGACGCGATGTATCGGCTATTCGATTCCATGTTCAAGGCTATGGTAACCTTGAGTCGGATCTTTCCGTACAACTATCGTCACATTCCTACATACGCAAGATACGCAAGCATGATTTGAATTCTTCGTACGATTTGGTCAGTTTATTTTGTGAAATTAATTTCTCTTTGATTCATTTTATTATCTGTTTTCGTATCGGCGTGTTGCAATTTTAAAATATAAATTTTGTACTTATTTTTTTTTTATGAAGATTCAAGGATACTCTGAGCTATGTAATTGCGAGGAATGAATTATATTAACGTTTGTTTAATCATGCAAGAGAACGTATAATTTAACCGGATCTTAAACGTGTAAATTCTTAATCTAACATGCTTGCATCTGTGAACGAGTACAAAAGTGTGAGTAGAACAGAAGAAAAAATTATTAAAATACCAGGTACGCAATATGTTACAATCCTTTGAAACATAAAATCCACATATATCATGTTCCTGTCGTAAAAATTGAACAGCCTTCGCTGTAATACGATAATCGCTTTTATCACTTCTGACTATAACTTTAAAAATTACATGTTAAAATATGACGCTGCGTAATCAAGATAGTAAAGTATTTACCTTTAATTAACAACTTGAATACGTAGACATATATCAACGCTCTGTTTCATGAAAATGGTTTACACTTTCCCAACTATTTCAGATCAGAATTAACAAATCACTTAAATTTCATAAGTTTAATTTTTTCTTAAATATTCATCGTGTGATTACATTACTATAGTCTAAAGATTGAAGATAGATAATATGTAAGCGATAGAATCAGTTCATAGAGTGATTAAAGACAATTACGTGTTACTTGTAGCTTTGCGAATAATGCTCATTAATTTACCATTCTTACGATTCAGAAGTCTCAGTTTCATCAATATTTTATAATATGTCTGACGGTTAGTGAAATATCCTTAGATCGTTTCAATATTTAACGCTATTGTTCACATCGAGGTTTACACTGATACCCGAAATTGCATTCAAGGATATATTCTACATGTACATGAATTTTAATTTGACTACAGACACAAGCTCATCGTTTGTATGAGATACATGGAGAAACTCCCACTATTACGTACAGAATTAATAATGGATGCAGACTGCAAGGCAACAGAGTCACAAATTAGGCGAGCCTCTTATCGTGAATGTACAGCCACGTATGTCGCTTTTATAATCCACAATCACTCACGCATTATAATTTTTAATAAGCAAAGTAACATTGAGCGAGAAATACATTTGCCTTTATTAAATAGTTCAACCTGATTAAAATGCAGATATACCAAGACACATCTTGCTCGAGTGAGTTTACGAGAACTACAAGTTTGTTGTAACATCGTCCAAGCTGTTGTATCGTTGATCGTTAATGTTCTTCACAATTTAGATTGGCAGAATATGATTCTGCAAATATTTTTGTACACTGCTTGGCTTGTCAAATATCTAAATGTAGAAACGCGGGGAAAAAGAGCGGAAGGACACCTCGATAGAACTGCATCGTTGTTAGATACTGCAACTGCAGTTGCCGTTGTAGCCTGACTGCAGACTGAGAAGAGAAATCCGATATTGTGGAATTGAATAACGTATCGACAGACGTCGTAGGGTGCGAAGGCACGTTCTGGAACAACTTCCTTCTGCAGAAACGACAGTAGATCTGTGGGAAATCGACCGAGTCGATTCGACCGCTTTGGCACCGAATCCTTAATGTAATTCTTCAATTTTCGTTCCCTTCCTTTTTTAGTATCTCTTCATCTACAACTCTCATTCGTTTCGAAGGAGAAAGTTTTTCGAAACTTGTAATACTAGCATAAGCATCACGGTGAAATTACTGATAGATCTAAGCGAAGGAGAGAAAGGCGTGATAATTATTGAAATATTTTAAACTACGTTTATTATCTGTGTGTGTTGATAATAAGAAATAATCAAAATATAAAACGTAGCCAGCATCGCAGATAAACAAAGGGACGTACTACTTGAAGAGATACGGGGAGTGATAAATGATTAAAACTATAAGAGCATATACAGATGCGTATCAAAATCATTATCGTACTTTTATGAAAAAGTGATATAAAATTGCGTATTCGTAACTTTTATCTGAGGATAAGATAGATATACGCGAATGATATAGGTCACCGGAAGTTCGGGTAAATTACCCAGCATACAAACGAGCTTATGTTCCAGGACACGAACGAAGTTAGACCTTGGACTAGTAACCCACATAATGCGCACTGAGGTAACACCACTGTCCTTCGAATATCGATAATGCCCGCACACTTCGCCCAGTATTCTTTATCCTTCAAATTTTGTCGATTTACAGTTTATATTTTTACAATAGGGTGACCTACCAGGATAATATTTATCTTATAATACACGAGATATCCTACATTTTGTACTCGGAAACATTTTTTTATTAACACATATCAGATAGGAAGCACTGGGGTGAATATGTATAGGAAAGTTCATTACATTAAATGTATCCTTTTGCGAGGTACCAACATACATCCTATAAAATGACACGAATTTCATAGCGGATGATCTTTAGGGTCGCATGAACTCGTACTTTATGACACGTGGTTTGTCCTATTAACTACAAACGCGTGTACTGGAAACTTTTGATCGTGATATCATAAGAATCATCCTGGACGACTTTAAGATCGTGGAACACCGAATCCCTGACTCCGAAATGAAGGGACACGCCTTGAATTTTACCAAGGTCACAGGACTATGAACTCTGTGACCCTGCGATTATAGGATTCGCCCCCAGTCCTCCTGAAGGCCATGAACCAATGACATCCCTGACCCAGGATCGCAAAACTCCTAAAATATCCTGTGTTCGTAGAACTCTAAGGCTGCTGCAAGATCTACTACGGTATAACTGTAAATTATAAACACCGAGACTCTGAGTGTTATCTTGAATTACACAATATCTTGAATTCACAATTGTAGTGTCCGATCTTAGGCTCCACCTGTACCAGTTCTACCTGGATTCTTGAATTTAGCTTAGAACTGTGAAGCGTAGTTTGGATAATTTCTGAATTCTTAGATCCATTCTAGATCTGTGTAGAGTTATGAGAAACGTTGTGGATAACTTGGATCTTTGAATCCCTTTTAAAGTTAGTCTAAAATTGAAAGATATGTTATGGACCACCTCTGGATCTTTGGATCTACGCTGAACCAATTCATTATGAGATATGCTTAGACTACTCTTAGGTTTTTGGATTCTTTAGATTACTGTCGAATTCTTTGATCCAGCTTACGTAACTCTACCAGTGAGAAATACACACTGGATCACTCTTGGAACCTTAAATCCATCCAAGATCAGCTCGGACGATCGGTACAGGAGACGAGATCCCACGATTCAGGTAGTTTGGCGTAGTTCCTATTACATGGGCGCCAATGTTATTACTCTGGTCATGTCCAATAATTTTAGGATATTTAGAGCTATTTTTGTCCTTCAAATTTCTCTTACATATATGTATGTATTAGTAATGAATTACAAAGAATAAGTAACATTTTTAATCTTCTTGTTCCAGGTTGAAGGTGACATTCATTATTCCATAAAAATAGTTGGAGCTGACAGTTTTATCACAAGACTTTTTTATGGTCTCAACATTTTTACTTTGTGGTGGAACGGACAAGGATGAAGGTGAGTTCTTTGTTGTTGGATGGTTATTTACGTTGACATAAATGTAGAAATATTTTATTTACTTCTAGAATTTTGTTTACGCAGAGCTTTATGTATTTAATCATCCTTATTTACATACATATTGTTCTTTGGCTAATTAAGTATAACGTATTAGAATCTTTAATTTCTTATGTATATGCGGTATATCAGACAGCTGTGTTTATTTTTACTTTTTTCTTTTGTACATTGAATTTTTTTTCACGCTCCGTTAAATCGAACCTCCTAGTTATTTCTCAATTGAGTCCGAGGACCTAGTGGAGCGTGTCACATCCAGCAGGCTGAATTCCATTAACACTGGTGCATTCAGTCTCGATTCCAGATTAAATAGAGTTTATTTTATAAGAAACGGGGACATGTACACACTAACGTGTAATCCACGCGTAGATAGTAGGCAGACAGATAGATCGTCTATTTATGCTTAAAACTATTTCCTGTTAGGATTAAAGTAGCTAATTGATGATATCGTAAAATTGTAGCAGAGAAAGTTCAGTTTTGTAAATAGAAATTCATACCAAAATGCAAGAAATTTAGCAATATCTCAATATATCGTAGATGATTTTCTTTTCGAAAGATGTTTCTCATCGATTTGCAGATCGATTTTATAATTTTTTTTTTGTATTATTCATAGGTAACCCTAATTGTATTTCGAACAATATCTTCCGATACTATATTTTAAGATATTTGTATAGCTGATATACATATTCGAGCTTCTCTCGAAATGCATACGTTGGCAGCGTTATTTTTATTCGTTTTTGGTAGCCTAGAAGTTGACATGAAAGGCGATCGTTCAAAAATTGATGAGACCACAGTATCTTGAACAGTAAATTCAATGTTCATAAACGTGAGCAAGGAAGTGTTCGATAATGGCAGCAGCGAAAACTGTCGAAAGGAATTGAAGAAGACGGCGAACGACTTTTCTCTGAATCGTTGAAAAATGATAGCGTACGTTTTTATTGCTTTAGGGGAGATCTTACCTCGAGAGGTATCATGGTTTGTAATAGCTCTCCC
Source organism: Bombus vancouverensis nearcticus (assembly GCF_051014615.1). Lineage (NCBI taxonomy): Eukaryota > Metazoa > Arthropoda > Insecta > Hymenoptera > Apidae > Bombus > Bombus vancouverensis. Next base: position 2,436,256 of record NC_134920.1, read on the forward strand.
ACTTTGTTACTTCGTTTTATCTCAATAATTAATGGTAGCAGAGACGGTAAATGAATTTTGAAGCTACATTGGGAACTTTCATTTCTCGCAGCTGTCTGTTAATGAAGTTTCGCAATGTCACTATAATTATCATTGAATTCGGGGAGAGGAAATATTGGGGGAATTTGAATGTACCGAGGAAGGATCACTAAACTATTACCTTCATATTAATTTTCTTTTTTGGGAAACATCTTTCCGTCACGCGGGCAAATGTTACACGAAAGCTTAAAGAAAAGTCGAGGAAGTTTCCTTGCAAATTGACCGGGAGCTGCATGAAAGCTACACCGCTGTAAATGAAATCTCTGAAATCAAAATTATTAATAAGGACTGCGTTTGACGTCCCTCTTTAACTCTTTTCTCTCTCTCTCTCTCTCTCTCTCTCTCTCTGTCTGTCTCTCTCGGTTGTAGCGTGTAGAGGATGTGCATGATCGAAATTGAATAATTGCTAATAATAATTAAATTCTCTCCTCTACAGTATAGAGTTTCAGTATAAATTATCGAGCGAGTTCACCAAGACGTAATTTCGGTTTAAATTCAGTATAATTTCGGAAAAGCTCATGGAATTGAGTAATCACGCGAGACTGATGGGTTATTACGTAACTCATTCTAATAATGGGCCGGACTAAGACGATCGAACTTTGCATGACAAGTGACTGAAAAGGGGATCGTGGCCATTAAGCACAGTTGATAGTTCTCTAGGAGTTAATCGTCATAAACACAACTATCCGATACTCTAAAGTATCCTTCGTGAAAATTTACCTTGCGTTCATGATACTACGAAAATGGTCTGCGGCGTTTGTAAGTAATTTAGGGAAAAGCTGAAATATAATTCCCACTCATCTATGTATGTTTACATATTCTAAAATTAGGTCTTTCGATATACAATAGATAAATTCAACTGTGTCAAAGTTAATATATAACATTGTAGTCCTGATATATTAAAAAGTAGATTACATATATTTGTTTCTATTTAAAAAGTTAGAAGCATACCACGGATATAATGAGCTTGTTTGAAAAACACTTGAAACAGCTCCGGGAGTATACTGAAACATGTTTCACGAATTTATGAAATATGTAACGGTATATAAATAAAACATGAGAATAATTTATTTATGTCGATTTTGGTGTTACAAGTTGACGCATATTTACTGAAAATTTAAATAGATCCTTCTCTCGATAAAAATTAACGAACGAATAAGTGGAAAAATATAAAAATTGAGTGACTTCTCAATTTATCGATATAGAATAAACTTCCTTTCATTTGACTAATAAAAATTCTTTCATATATAAATCGTACTCGTGAATCACGATGAATCACAATGTATAATGGAGAAAGGAAATTTTACTTTATAAATAACAAAAAAGTACAATATTTATTCTTTTCTTTATATGCATACGTACATACAATAACAAATAGAAAGTTTAAAGTTAGAAAATTCAATATCTAAAAAGAGGGTCAATCTATGTACTGCTAAATATATGTAATCGTGAATACTGATCGAAAAGCTCGGTATTATAAATAGATACTATTCTAAAAATTGACGTTACTATATACGAGAACTCAATATATCTTTCGTCCAGTGACCCGACTCTTCTTGGCTTACGTAGTTGTAAGAGATATTTCAGATTAGTTCGAAGTTAGTCCTTCAAGAACAAACGGCCATTTCTCAAACTACAAGAGGGATTTTACGATTTTAGAAAAGATTTCAGAACCCCTTATGTTTCTGACTTTTATATCTTTATATACGGACTATACTTTACAAATCAGGTACGAATCAGTTGCAAATATTTAAAAGGAAATATCATTAAAGTTGGAATTAGTACCTTCTTGGAGTCTTTCCAACAAATTCACATTTGAGAAAATAGATTAAATCGAATGTGTAAGTTAGCAAAGAATTAGCATATCATAGTATACTATAGAAGTGTTAGAAGTCCGAAATTGAATTTTACTGATATAAATAACTTCACGTGAAAACTGGTTTAAAATTGATTTCTCTTATTTTAAATGCGTAAAATATTCAAGCGACCCGCTAAAATATTCAAATTAACGTCATGAGAAATGTGGATGTCACAGAATGCCGAGTGTACAAGTACTCCTATTATTATCATATGTACAAATATACATATATTTGTTGCTGAGGTGTATATGTACATAAGTGTATACCCTTCGTAGTGATTCGTCTATGGTTGTCTCGCTTCGAACAGCTTGAAGAAAGATTTTCATGGGATTTACAGTTTTCTGAATTTATCTGAATGCCCTTTGTACTCGCCCTTATCTCTATTTCCTGGTCTCCTCCGAAGAATATCCTTTTATCTTTTTACTTCAAAAAATGTTTCCTATCGCGATACTTCACAGGGTTTTACTCGCCGGAATACTTTTTATGAATCGCTATGGACACATGTATATACATATACATGTATCACAGTGTATGTTGTTTGTATTCTCGCGTGCGCAGTTGTACCTTAACAAAAATGCTGTACGTTATACCAGCGATAAAAGAAAATTGCACACGTTAGGTGGTTCAATTATCTCAACGATACGTGAAACCGTGTAATTTTTAATTCGGACACTTCAAACGAAATCACATTGCGATAAAGACAAAATATTTATTTGCGCGGAGATTGCATTATTTCATTTTTAGTTGTCAGATTCAACAATTGGGGTTTTAAGAGCATCAAGGACGAAATTGCAGACCCTTTGCGGAGATTGTTTAATTCTGAGAACCCTATCTCATTAAGGTCATCCTTTTGGGCGTAGATTTAATTAATTCCTGTGAGTTCTTGGTTGAGGTCGCAATGAAAAATTAAATTTCAACCATTTCCTTCCAGAGAACCTTTTCTATCGTTGCACGATACAGTTGTAAACTAATTAGATTAGATTAGATTAGATCGATTAAATTGAACGAATGATTCGGACTTTTCGTAAAGCGTGTCATCGTTACACGCTTTACATACATATGTAGTAACAAAGTTTCTTATCCGATATACATCTTTTAATTACACCGAGATAGTACCCGTCAGCATGCAGTAGTAAATTATTTCAAGTTGGCTTTTTTCATGTACAAAATCACTATAAGACTCTCTCCTTCCCTTTTCTCATTTCTAAGACCACCCATTATCGCGAGAAACTCGCTGGCGTAAGCGTTACTTCCTTTATTGCCAGGCCACAGATTGAGTAGCACTACTAGCATCAAGTAGAATCATCCGTCCACAATTGGCCACCAGCATTCCAAGGCTAAGTTATTGATTCTGAATTGTTTAATCTTTAATTTTCTTTCAGATAACAACTAAGTCTATTAATTGCGTATAAAATTTATATTACGATCTTTTAAACTATAAAATATAATTTATATCCTAAATACATGAATTTCGAGTATCTTCGTTGTATGTGTATCGTCATAGTTGGTAATTATTTTAATGATTTTTAACTAATATTATTATATGTACTTATTAGTTTACAAGATGTTCAGAAGGAAATATTCAAACTTCATCAAGATCGTAATCTTCAGGTTTCTTCCGGGATATCTTGTTGATGCTAAAGTTCGTCGACGCCACGTGGGTGTCAAAGTGCAAACTTCCTTCTAGTATATCTTCTAGTTTAACGAGTCTTCAAAACGGAAGCTCGTCCTTCTTGTCTACCAATACTTGTACAATATATTCTATCTTCAATAATCGTCGAAGTTTCGTTCTTCCACCGAAACTTCGTTGTCTTCGTTAAGTTAGCATAATCAGAATTATTTTGACCTATCTCTATCATGGGCGTACATGCTGTAAGATATATGCAGATGCAATGTCGAAAGAGACTTCTGAATCTCTTCATAAACTTTGAAAGATAAATAATGAATTACGAAGTAAGATACAAGTTAAATACTGCACCACGTTGTGTAGAGAACAGTTGTTTCTTCGTCTCTTTTCAATCATAAATTATCGTAAAATCGTGGTCTTCGATTCAACGTCAGTGCTTCGAAAAGATGGTAATTTCTCAAAAATTATAAACATTTATCGCTAATACTTTATATTTTGTCCTTAAAATAGTATAAGTAATTCCTTAATATAAAATGTCACACTTGAAAAGGGCGTGTCACGCATATTTGAGCTCATGCTCGGGTTTTTCTATTTGCGTCGATCATTTTACAATTAAGAGATTCGTTCAGTCTTATCTTATGCATCGGTTCCATCTAACGAACGCAAACATCTTCCAGGGGTCGATGTAGATTCCTGGTTCGTTCGTTAGCGAGAATGCCGACTGTTGGCCATTCCTGGCTTTGTAAAAGTCACTGACAAACGAGGGGATAGGGAAACGAATAAAAGATCGTATAATATGAAAGTGGAAGACTTCATTTCTCACGTTTTTTCCTGAAATCTTCCCACAAAATCGTGCATTCTATCGCAGGGCCGCTTCTTCCTTTTGGATAAGAATGTCTTCCTTTGAGCCACGTTTTTCTGAAGAAAGTTCTCTCATTTTCCACTGAACTCATTGTTGTTAGGTTGACTTCGTCTATAGAGCAGAATTAGGAACGTTTGAAAATTTTTTAATATAAGAAAAGCGATAAAAAGGAGGAACGAATTTTATCCATAAATGATACCCCGATGACGTACTCTGGCAAAAAACTGAGGATATTTTGTTTTGCATTGACAAACCCGCAGTTAGGTAATTAATAAGTCGAATGCGGAACATATTTAAGACCTTGGATGACTGAAAGCATATTCGCCGTTTATTGCAAACAAAAGAATGTAACCCCTTCATAAAGTCGCTAGGAGATCCCGGGTTCCGCAGTAACCAGGCCATGGAAGAAAGATCAACAGAAATGCGATCAATAAAAGAGTTGGAGAACACATAAAGGAATTTGAAAAGCAATTTTCGTCCTATTTTACAGCAGAATATTACATCTTAAGTGGGACAAAGAGACGGGGCAAACAAAAATGGTAACGACAATCCTGATAGTGCTATCTAACAATCACTGATATTCGCAATGGTGAAGATTATAGCTGGAAAAAAAACAAGTAAAATAAAGCGAAATAGTTCGCTTAAGCTGTAATTAAGTGAAGTAGAACAAAAGGGAAGAGAAAAAGTACGAGAGTTCCATGTAAAAAAGTCAAAAGCGACCGATAACAATAGATTACTAAATCAATGGGCCCGATAGTCAAGAAAGAGAGGCCGCATAGGCACCGTTATTGGTGAAACTTCGTCCATTTTTCTTGGTGGAAAAAAGACTGGCTGGTGGAGGAATAAAAAGAAAAGCTGAAAGAAAAACAAGTGGACAGGTGAGAATCAGAAGGGGTTAAAGTAGCAAGCAACGATGTTAGAACTATCCAGTAGACGTCGACGGTCTGTATGCTCCGGCCGCGGAGGCTGCGCGGAAAAATCGATAGCCAACGCCAACCGACGGCGTCGTCGTCGACGGCGGCGACGGTAGCTGTGGTGGCGGCGGTAGTGGTAGTAGTGGTGGTGGTGGAGGTAGTGGTAGTGGTGGTGGTTGCGAGTAGCGCGATAGAGACCGATGGTGCAGTCAACGTTGGGACCGGCAGCCCAAAAGACACACGCGGACCTCACGCGTTCTCTACCCCTTCCGTCGAGCACCCCCTTCTGACACCTCTTACCCTCGAACAGTCGTACGGCCCTGAAAGAACGTGCTGCGATTCGAACTGCTTTTTTTCTTTGGGGCACGCTCCAGTCCGCAGGCAAACGAACACAGAGAAGCCGTACATCGGCTATAGTGCTCGTTTACCGGACGTGTAGTGGGTGTGTGATAGAAATGTAATGCTAGTGACGCGACGTGACACGACGTAACGCGATCCACCGCGGTATGACGTTTCTTTAGTTCTTTCGTCATCGTTGCCTGTCTCCCTGCTGCGTACGGATCGCGTGTGAGCCGACGACAAACGCAATGTTGTGACGCGTGACACAGCGCACCGGTCCGACACGGCGTTTCAATGCTCAGGGACGTTGCCTCCGTTCCTTCGTATCCTCTTCTCGTGTACATCCGAGCATGGATGATAAATGTTCGAGTGAACGGTAAATGTCACCCGGGAGCCAAATTTATCGATCTGCGTACACGTATTAATGGATCAGTATGTGATAACTGTACGTTGGAAATCGGTATGGTTCTTGGAGAGAACGTTTCGCTATTCACCAGGATTCTCCATCTCCGCACCGTGTCAGAGGTTCTCGTAGAAATATGACGCTACCGCTACGCGCCTTTTTGAGGACAATGACCTCGTGCACCTTGCTTCCTTCCTAGTCTGGTCTGACTTCGTTGCTGGCTTAAGCGTTTTACTTTTTTTCCCTCGCTCCGTCTGCTTGAATAATGAACACGTCTTGAGACTTTATTTCGAAGCATTTCAGTTAGAAGATGTTGAACGAATAATTTTATTTTTTACCGTTGTTTCGCATTCTACAAGCATTATACGCAGTCTTGTTCACGTATCATGCGGATCTCGTTAGAAAAATTACGTATATAGCTTCTAATTCGTACCGTGACATTTACAACGAGAATTTTACGCGATATTTTCAACAACGTCACACAGTATACAACACTGAAGTCATTAGTAGCGTTCCAACTAGACCGAATGCGGTTTTTGCGGTACTTCAATTTCTATGGATATACGTATACAGCTTTATTTATAGTTCCCAATTTGTCGCATTGGAGCTAAATCTCTGTATAAGCGTACACAGTGATGCGTTATCGTTGAAATAAGATCACGTTTCCTTCTTACACCATTGTTTGCCTAATTCTTAGTACCACGCATTATGTGTAAGTAAATAAAAACTACCGAGACATTTCAATTTAACTATCCCGAATGTATACTTTATTCTTGTCCCGAATATCATTATTTAAGTAATCGTCAAATTGATCTTTTTCAGTCCACATTTAATTGGAAATTCTATTGTACCTTCTATAGTGATTTACTTCTCGGGCTGCACGAGTAGTATTAATCAGTGCAGTGGCTTATAACAATGCATTCCGACATGCATAACACTAAAAAATTCTCTTTTATGTTCTCCCCTTCTTCCATCATTCTTTTACTCTGTGTCACTTCTCTGCCTCAAGAGCAATCCTCTACTCTCGTCGAGTCTACTCCAGCGTATCCCTGTGTACCGCCTAACGTAAGAATGAATGGTTAAAGACATTACGAGTTGTAAGTTCTACACAATTATTATTTTTCCATTCTTACTTAACTATTTAGCTGCAAACACGAAACTTCGTTGTCATTCAGTCTTATTTCGAACCGTGTACGTTTCATTAAAATCATGTCCTCTGTTCTTGACGATTTATATAACGATCTACTTGTCATTTGCACATTTTATTTTTTTTACTTCTAATTTATTCGCAGACAACCGTGGTGATTTTCCAACAATCCTATAACAATCTGAGCAAATTATTCCCTTTGAGTCGGCTATGAAAGGTCGACATTTGGTATGCCGATACAAACGAGACACCTCTTTGATCACTAAATTGATTCGATAGAGTAGTGGTAATTAGCACGCAGATCTTAATTCACTTGTTATCGGTTACTTGCCCAACGAGAAGCGTTAGAATTTCAAATATTTCGAAGGCGACGATTTTATTTCTATAATAGGTAATTTTAGCGTTAACTGTTAATTTAATGCCTCAATAATTTATCTAATTACGTCGGATGCACAATTTGAATAATTTGAAGACGACGTTGCTTCTGTATTTTATCGTCCTGTAACGCTTTGACTTTCACTTTCTTCAGAAATTTTCTTCCTCCTATACTCCATCGTGTTTTCTTCGTCTCATATTTCGCAAATTATCTTCACCACGAAAGTGGTTACGATAAATTTTTTTCATTCTTCGCATATTTTCATCATTGGTTGTCGCTTCCGGTTACGTTACGCGAATGAACTGTCTCGAATTTACGATATATCTTTCTCTTTGTTTCCTCGTGATTGGTTGGAATGTTTCGAATAGTTTGTGGTCGGATCGTGGTGTAGAGTTTCTGGTATAGCGATCGCCATGCAAAACATAGTCTTGTCTATGCGACCCATATTTTGGAGAAAAAATATCGAGACGCGATAAATCGATAAAATGAATTTCATTTTGGTCACGACACAAATCCGGATATTATTCCTTGTCCGAACGAATAGTAGCTGTAAACTGTCACATAAAGCTAGTTGTATAAATCATTAAGAAGAGAGGGTATGATTTTAATAAAACGTGTATGTAAACTAATTTACATTTGAAGTATATTTATAACTGGAAACTCGTCTTTTTGCATCTCTTAGCGTATACTATATGTTTAGAAAACCACTTCATCGAGTTTGGTGTTCAACGTAAGTTACTCCGTCGAAGAATATCAAGTTTTAAGTTTATTTTGATCGATAACTCTTACGTATTTCCTGTATCTTCCTCGGATAAGTTGATTAACTATGCAAATTGATGAGATTTCATTTTTGTTGAAAACTCAATTTCATTTTCTTCGGTTTTCTTTTAACGTGCGCTTTTCCATCATTATAAGATACATATTAAACTGATGGACGACGTTGAAAGCACCATAAAATTTCCGTATTTCTGTTCCGAGCGCCCCTTTTTAATACGCTCTGTTATGATCTACAAAAAAGACACCGTGTTTTTACTGAGATTCTTCGTAATCTGTGTCCTTGTTGGTTACAGAAATAAATATATAAGGTTCGAAGGAAAGACTGTTATCCTCTCGTGTTTCGTAGAGTTTAGTGGGAAACCAAGTGTTCTAATGCGAAATAATGGTGGAATTGAAAAATTGGAGCTGGAAAAACGTGACAGTCAAGAACGGGAAATTTTTCGTTGGTTTTCCTGGGGTCGATACCTTGTTATCGGAAAGCACTAGTCATTTTGATAAAACGGTATGGCGGATATCGAGATAAATTACAAAACAGCGGCGCCGTCTCGACCGGTATGATTTTCGCAAAAACATATGGCGAGGTGTTTCATATTTGTTGCAGCAATAAGACACAACTTTTGTCGTAAATTCTTCGCGTCGCGAACAAAAGCATAAAGCGAATGATATCGATTTCTATGAGAAATACACCTATTTTCCCCCCTATCTTTCTTATTAAAAAAGAAAAAGAGTCCCTCGAAAGAAGCGTAATTATGCTTCATCCCGTATCAGGTGTTCGCCTAGATCTTATTATCTCCTCCTCGTCTGTCGCGTATTTTGCGCTTCTCCGCTGATACCTTCGTGTCATCGATATACAAATTTTCAGTGCAAGCTACACAGGGTTAGGGAAATGTATAAATCGAGCCAGTGATTTGCCGCGAAGGGCGGCTGAAAGACGCGGAAGAAAAATGTGTGCTTGACGAAGTGGAAAAGCCTTGACGGAAAATTCACTGTCTTTTTTTAAACGGGCTCGCGTATTCACTCTCGTCTTTTCTGCTATACCCTGCAAAAACGTTAGATTGGAACAACTTGTTTAATGACCGAGCTTTGAAAATCTCGCAGCATTTTCTGAATGTGGAAGATTATATATTTTCTCTCTTTCTGTATACGTAATATGTATATATTGCTTCTTCGAAACATTTTATTTCGTTTCAGCGGATCTTTTGACTATGAGAAAGAAATCGCAGTTCTTTTCTTTTTTTAAGGAATTTATAACTTCCGCCTTATTTGTCCTGTTACTTGAAGGTAGGGTGATTGTTGTCGACGGGACGACGCAGAAAATTGCATACTTTTCAATGTTAAGATGGATTAGCGGTCGAACATATTTCGTAAGTTGACAAGGATGTTCAGCGAGGGTATTACCAAAAGGAACATGAACAATGAGATATAAAAAGAATTCGGAAAACAAGAAAAGAGTTAAATTCGTGTAGCACAAGCGTTCGTGATCTCGTGACAACGAGTGAGAGTCCCCCACAGAGCAATAAAGAGCAGCTTTTCATTTTGCACTTTTTAGGGCGCGCATTCAAAGCGGAAAAAGATTGTGTCGGACTAATCCGCGATTTCTGTGTGACGTTAAAAGAGAGCAACAATGAAAATTCGGATGTATGTTCGAGTTTAATAGAAAAATCTCGTTGCTGAAGCGTGTTTTTTGGTAACGAGGCGTTGGTCATTTTTCTGTGCTCGTACGCTGTGCGTATGTAAATGGAATTTCGTGATCAAGAGTCTTCGAGCCTCGAGTTTCAAGCGCTTAACTTCTCACGCCAACAATAAAGGTCGAGATCGATTCTCGTTAACCATCGTAGCAATAATCATTTACAATGGACGTTTTACCGTTGATAAAGAGGATCCAGAAGAGGAGCGAGATATTTTCGAGGACGACGAAAAGAGGCATTCGTCCTTTCAACTTCTTGTACATCAGTTGCACACGTTGTTCGATAACCAATACTTCGATGACGAATTTAAAGAGACGTCGATTCTTTGCGCGTGAGTGAATCGCGTTTTTCAAAATAAACACCCGTCGCTTTCACAAGAATATACATATATAAATATTTGTATGCAAATTAAATGAAAGACTGTGTTCGAAATGTGCATCGTGAAAAGAGGAAAAATTTTCAATGAAATTTTGCCATACCCATTCTTGATCAACGAAAATTGTGAAGAATGGATGGTGCGAAATACCCGTCGCGTTGTTACATTTAAGACGCGTTATCTTCGGTCTTAATGGAATTGTGTGAAATTCAGAGTCCCCGACAATACTCCAAGATTTCGGAGAAATGGACAATGTTCAAACACGGAATTGGCGAATGCGGAAAGAACGTGAAACGTGTGAGGTAAGTCGTTCAGAAACATTCACGAACGAGTGTTAAACCTAAACTTTTATTTTTTTCAAAAAAAGTTGTCTCCTTTTACGATATAATGATAAAAGTTGCAATTCATATTACACGTTATACACAAGTGTAGAATTACAATTAGAAATTACAAATTGTAATTACAAGTTGAAATTACATTGCGACGCGGTTCTTTTTCTATCAACGAAAACGATAACAGCGATGACCATACATCAAATAATATAGGATAACTTGTTCCTATTCGTGCAGAACTCGAAATTGCGATAAATTATAAAATTGGGCGCTCGTAATTCTTCAACAACAATAACAACAACAATGATAAAGTTGTTCTAGCTAAAAGCAATTTCCTTCCAGTCAAAAAAAGGAAAGGCGGACCGCCTTGACCTCGTTCTACTTTTTTTTATAACACGTTGCACACGTTGCACAGCTTCTCTGCTAGACATAGGCACCTCGGAAAGACGAATCCCCCACCTTCGTTTCTTCTTTCCTCGTTCTTTGCCAAAAGCCTTGTCGACCTCTCGGGGGCGACGACCCGGTTATCTATTAACCGACGGATTTATTCCCCTTTCCACCTTTTCGTTTTAGACCGGGATACTAAATGGAAGATTGTAAAAAATGTTACTCATTCGCGGTATGAATGAATACAACTTACTTCCTTACCTCACTTTCATACTGAAGAAGCGCATTGTAGTTTCTACGTTTTTATCAATGAATATTTTAACTACTAAATGTATTACATACGATCTGCATCGTAAGTAATGCTGCAATTGGAACGAGTAATATATCATCGATCGCCTTTGATAAAGAAAACAAGATTAATAATTATTTATTATTTTGCTACTTTGTTTTGCTACTTGTACTCGTTCTGTTTGATCTGTGGAATGTCGGATTTAGAAATCTTATTCCGAAGAATTTACCGCGCGTTGTTTGCTACAATCCTGCCCTTATTTTCGCAACGTACACGAGGTGCTTTACCAGGCTGTTGGACAATGCTACCAGCTAATAAACTTAATGACTCTATAGCCAGCGATGGTAATTATAAAGGCAACAACAATTTAGTTGGCAATAAAACGTAGGACGAGAACAAAAGCAACACAACAAACGATTTATTTTCCGAAATTGTTTACGTCCGGCAAACTGTGTTTTCCTCTGTTATTCTGTATTTATCACGATCGAATTTGCGTGTTGCATCGTGAAAACGTGTTTTTATCAAGCAACGCGAAGTATTAGGACAAACATCGCGCACCCGGGAAACAAATACTTATCCCTGTGGCTTTACTTGCTCATTCTTCGTTTGGTAAACACGTTTCCATCGTTGGACAATCGTGTTCGCGATACAGTGTTAAATAATTTACACGATCAAACCCAGGGTAAGAGTTAAAATACCTAAATTTACCAGTTATTCCTCGTGCGATGTATGCACGTTAAATTCCTTGAGTCTTTAATACTTTTTTCACAACGCTAAGTGATGCATACGAACACGAGCTTCCATTATAAACGATCTACGATAGGAAAAGCTGTTTGCAGATAACGTGAATCGATTTGATCTACAATTGTATCGCGATAATTGAGAGAAGATGCAGATACTACTAGATAATTTTGCATAGTAGTTATTACACACGATTATTATTATGCATCTCGAACATCTGATCCAAATAATGGAAGGATTATTCGTATTTGGACATAGTATTTGAATGTCAGTGCAGTGTATGTTAATTAAAATCAATAAAGCGCCGTGCAATAATGTTGAATTTTATGGAAAGTCTGCGCTAAACTAACTTTCGAAGGAAGTTGATACATGAATAGCAACTATTATCATGTAAATATTCGTGAAGTTAGTCGTTCTAGGTTTTCTGTAGAAAATTATAAGCCGTACCATTTTGCAAGGCTACGCTGTGTCCCATTATTTCTATGCGTCATTAAATTCATCTAGTTCGCCCGTGTATAAAGCTTTTCTTAGTAATATCTTCATTCGTCTAATTAAAAATAACGATATGTAATTTAAATAGTCATATCCAATGCCGTAAAAGAATTTTAACGTTTGATACACGAATTTTATGAAACTTTTCCGGGTGACGCTTTGTTACACTATAATTAAATTCAAAGTTAATGACGTAAAACTCGATATATGTATAAAACTCTCCGTTTCATAATTTTAGCCTTTGAAGTACGTTTTACACTTTCAGTCTTCTCTATTCGAACATGATATACATTTAAGGTATGTGTCAGTTTCAAAAGTCATGGGTTAGTTTCTCGTATCTATCACGAAGAAAAGTCACGAAACAAGCCTAATTAAGAATCGCATTGAAACATTACGAAAGGCAACTATGTTACTTATAACAACTTCAGCGCTATCTTGTTATGTTTAGGACGTGCTGTATTAAACAAGGGAAGCTTTTACCAATTTAATCCAAAACCGTCAACGAAGAGATTATGTTGTAGTACCTGCATCGTCTACTCGTGATAGTCGTTCATTCACGATATAATTTGTGTTTTACATAAATTTATACAACAGCCCGACGCAAAGTAGAAGTTTTCACGCATAAATGGATTTATGATCGTTAACTTAATTTCGATATAACGTATCCATAATTATCGAATGTTTAACAGGGTGTATTTTAGAGAGATTTTATTGTACTTTTAGTTAATTAGCTTCGGGTACAATGACCAGACTATCAACCGAGAGCTAGAAATATTTTTGTGCCGCCAATCAGGTTAATAACGTTTCGTTCGACTGGCGTAGCGCGAGCAAGAATCGTGCACACAAACGTATCTGACTCACGTGTGTACACGTACACATCTATGAGCAATCTCATTAAAGGAACCAATTGTTTCCAACTCATATTCAAAGTTGCATTCAAGCGTGTAGACTAGAGCGCATCATAGTTTTCCGTTTTACACGTCAATTCCTTCCACTTTCCACGAAAATGAATGGGAGGATGTCAACGACGTTGGGAAAACAAAATTATCGTCGTTGGACGATGCTTCCTGGGTGAGTAGAAAGCCGGTTTTTAAGCTTCTCTTTCAATTCCGCGGGTTACTATCCCCTACCTTTTTCCTTTGAAAAATTCTAGAGACACCGTTATTGTGGTGTACGTTTACAATATACGCTGCAGAATGAATGAAGTACTTACTCCTTTCAACACTGATAATGATTTTGGTCGCTTATAAATATTGCATACTTCGTACTGAAATATAATCTTTCTAAAAAAAAAAAAAAAAAAGGAAAAGTAGGAAAGAACATTAAAACTTGAGGAGTGTCGTATTCCTTTTGAATTGTGTGCCGTAGTGATCTTTCTTATTCTTTGCTTTTGCGAATCGCAAAGATGTATAATTCGTTCATTCTAAGAGAGATTCTGCTTTTTCGATTTTACGATTCAACCGCTGCGCTACCGCAAATTATTTCTTTTCGATTTCAGAATGCTTCTCATCAAAGGAGAGGGATAAAGACCGAGAACATTAAGACATATCAGCCATTAGGATCAACAATATTTTATTTATATTCGGATTACCTGTCAACAATTTTTTTGAACCATTACAATTTCCAACGATTATATTAAAGCATTATACGAGCCATCGATATATTTATCGTTAAACGGCCGTATTACAATATTATTATATCGTTCCGTGTATTTATTACATTCGTCTGGCAGTGTGACATTGAGACATTAACGAGTTCTATGAAATTCTTTCGTCACTCGTATTTATAGATTTATGACAGTTAATTTTGCATTTAATATCTTCCTTGATCGTTAAATAATATAATCGGCGCATTTGAATGGAATTATACTAAAAGTGATATAAATCAAAGTAATTCTATCGGTAATACAGTGAATGTTAAACGTTAACGTCGTTTCACTTAGGTACTCGACGATTATGCGCATAAACGTTTGACTAGGAGAATATCACCTTTAGCAAGTATTCCTTATAAGTCCAGACATAACCAATTTCAATTATACTGGGTAATCTTCGCCGCCGCGAGTCTCAAGTTACCGCGAACAGTGCAAACTTGTAGACAAAGCTCGCAACATAGGATCGTCATACTACTACGTGTCGTTCCGTGAAGGTGTATTGTAGAACATAGAATTATGAAACTTCCCTTCCCACTTTCACTCGTTGAATGAATTGAATGTTCGCCTTTGTCCTTTCTTCTTCGATGCAGTTTTTCCGTGTGAAACAGGCGTGAAACGTGCTATTTGCATTCATTTAATATCGCCGTTTTGTGTTTATTACTTTTTGTATTCTCGAGCTTTATGGAAACGGCCGATTCTTTGGAAACATTAAAGCACATTTCCTATAATTGCGTAAAAACTTGTGCTCTTTGTCCCCATAATGCATTTAAATAGAATCGCATCATTAATTCCGTAATTTTACATTTATTTCGTGTTCCCATTAAATTTCTGACTAGTAATGAGGTCACGCGGTACTTATAATAAAAATTGCGTTGGATACCGATGAAAGAACCGTCCATTATGATTTCACCAGATCGATGGAATCTAGATATCACACGATCACACAAACTTTTATAAATTTCGCTATTAATATTCGTCTTTCTCTTTTAACGCGAAAATATTATTTTTTTATAGAAATATAAGACTAAGATGCAATACTGTAGTTGCTTATATACGTTCATATATATTTTTAGAGCTGTTAAGAGCTGTCTATAAACGCTTGCATTCTCGGCATCTCTGAGCTTTTCTCATTTTGAATGCCTCGCGAGCTTCGACGTTCATATAATTACATGCACGACGTGTACGTATTACGACAGAAACAATTTTCTTCCGCGATTACTTGCAATAATTTCGGTACTCATTATCTTCGCCTAGAGCTTTACGTTGCATGCTGAATATAACACCTATACTTAGTATGAAATAATCGTATGCAGTGGTAAGCAAAACTCGCTCCTAGCGGCACACGTTTGTGGAATACTAAAGAGGATTCGCTTATTAATTCTCAAAAGAATTTGACCGTTATTCCAGTCAGTTAGATTTTACTTTTGTTTCAAATGTTAAGCTTTGAACGCTTTGTCGCAATAAATCACTTAACAAATAAATTTTTCAGACAAAATTTAGTCTTAATGTTCAGTTTGATTAATACAATTCCCACAAGTTTGATTAAAATCTCTTCATAAAATTCATTCTAATTTTATACCGTTTTATACCTTCGGAAGCTTGTGAATGACTTGCAAAAATATAACGTTCCGTTAGATCCCATAATGCATGGTTTTCTCTAAATATATTCTTCAAGAGGGAGAGTGGCAGCGTGGTAGGTACGTGGTAATTTTGTTTTTATCTTTAATTTCATTTATGAAGCATCAAACGACCTGCCAATTCCCAGTTTAACGAAGCTAAACTTATGACAGCATCGCGATAGGAGAGGGGGTGTAGAGAAGAAATGTACGACGCGACGAAGAAAATTGATTTACGATATCCCGATAGTGCCGATGGGCTCTCATATCGGATATTGCACGACACGATGTTCAGGGATAAAAAGCCCTGTTGCTGGTTACGAACGAAAACATAAGGAACATTAGATATCGATAATGTCTACGTATCTGTACGACTCAATTTAATCTTTCGTCTTGATGACATCATTTGCTATCGTACGGAATTTCATTTACGTCCCCCCTTGCGCTATCTAATTTGGAAACTTAATAGCGGTTGGTTGAGTTTTGACTACATTGTTTCGTATCCCACATGAAATACCACGCCTTCCACTGAAACTTTCGTTTCAATCGTTTCCATCTCTTTTCTCTTCTTCTTTAATCTATCGCTATGGCAAGGATACAGATTGTTTCTCATCCCAACAGAAGTTTACGAATCTTATAACCTTTCTGTTATTTCTTGGTAGAACATCTGAAAGTTTAAAATTTTTCCTATTTTCTTCCCTAGATCCTTTCATTGATTCCAATTTTATCAATATACGAACACGGGATAGTACCATGGAAGATTTTGCAAGTGGACGTACTATCTGAGAAACGCAATGGCACGAATGTAACGAGTCGTTCGACTGCAACAGAGATGTACCAATGTTGAAAGTTTCGGAACACATTTACAGTACTCGGCTGGCATACGTTTAGTCAGCGATATGGCGGTTTCGGTTCCTCTCACAAGTTCTATCAACGATTCGATGACATTACAAACTTCTGTTGCATCTCATTTGAAGTCATGCGGAACGAGAGTTATTGCAAAATTTAAAAGCGTCTCTCTCTATTCGAAATATTCCTCCTCTGTGCCTGTATACCGTATAAGTCAGTTTAATATCTGCCGCCCATTATCAGACATTTAAAAACTGTGTCGACGCCAGAAAGGGAAATAAATTTTTCCTCGGCGTAGCATTTAAATTGAAACAATAAATTGTTCCATATTGTATTGAAATGACGCAATTCATGATGAAATTTTCGTTCCTTATCGAAACTTTTTAACGACAAAGTGAGATCTGATAAATTCGTGACAACGCTATTGGACATATTAACCTGGCTAAAATGTGCAATTTCATTACTACATACTGTTTGTTAATTTTCCAATAAAATAAAGAAAACACGCTAAAATCAAATTTCTGTCTTGGGACCATATAATATTCGTTTCATAATGCTTCATGATAAGTCGTTCTTTTGCACTGCAAATTTTAATAAATTTCTCATTCCTTGTCAATATTTTTAACAATTAACCGATTTTATAAATTTCTAACATTATTATTGGACATGTCACTTAAATATACCATTTCATTATTCTATGTTTAACAACTAATTACCTAATGAAATAAACGAAACACATTTAGATCAAATCTTCCTCTAACCGCATAATATATATCTACTAGAGTAATTCCGCAATAGTTAATAACTAGCTTCAGGCAAGGTATCCAGTTAGTAACTAGCTCTTAACCGTATATCTTCTTATAAGTCCGCATAAGTTTCCTATAAAGTCTCCGCTTGGGGTATCAGTTTCCCGCAGGTGTCGTCGAAGCACCAGGGAAACTAAATCGACGTGCACAAAGTTCACGGTAGATATCACCAGCTAAAACAACTGCGTACATACGAGCCGTCCATTTTAAGCTTGTTCGTTTGTATCTCGACAGCTCGTACTCGCTTGCAAATGGTTCTCGCATCGAGCGATACATTGGGATGCTAACAACGCGGTTCGCTGCTGTCACCGAGAAACCTATCCCGCGAAACGTGCTAATCCATACATGATACGATATACTCTTCCTTAAATTATATTCGATAGGTTGCCTTAAACATATCAGAGTGTCAATCCATTTTCCCAAATTTATCGTCATGCGTATCATCCAGACAAAGCAATGTCTGCATAGTTTTATATTATGTAATAAAAAAAAAAAAAATATCGTAATCTTGACGTCTTGACAGCACAGGCATGAAATCTATTGCACTATTGGATATACTACACACATACGTAATTGGAACTCATTTTCGCACGTGATTATATCGCCAAGATTTTTCATTTACACGAAACTACGCAACAAAAGAACTATCACATTTATTGGCGTTACCTTGGCAACGTAATTTAATACAGTGATTTTCTAGTCTACGAACGAACGAGACACAATGCTTCTTCGGATATGACTGCTAGGAAGAAAGACGAAATCGAACGAACGACGTTTCATGGTGCGATGCGATAAAATGTATTTTATCTCCTTTAACAGAAATGCTTCGATCTACTCGTCAAGAATCGTCATTATTTTAGATTATCGCCGTAGGTTCTTCGCGATTTTTCTTACAGAAGAAAGAAAAGTATGTGGAATTTGCAAACGCTCTAAACTTGATTTTATATCTAACCTCTTGGCTCGAATACTCTGGTATGCATCTTTTCTAGGATAATTGAAAATCTACTCCTGCGGCTTTTCCGTGGTTGTCGAAGTGCTTCCGCTTCTTCCTCTTCCTTCTCTGCCTCACTCCTTCAAGCATCGAAAATGCGAATTATGTATGCATCCTATCCTCAACGCTGATACTCGGCGCATCGTAGAAAGACCTATGTCATCTACGTACATGTGACATAATGTAACATCAGTAGAATTCCACATCAAAGACATTGTCACAATATTTTGTGTAATAAAATAAATGAAACTGCGCGAAATTTGGTATTTAATTTTGATAATTTTACTCTCCCGATGGTCCTTGTACTTTAAATCTCGTGCTCATATACGCCAAACGTACAATTTCGTGTGGTAGACAATGAGCAAGTTATAATAGTCGAAGACAATGATCGAAATAGCCAATATACGATTGTTCGGAAGGACTTGATTGAAAAATGCCAGGTCGATACCATTCGTTCGACTATAAACCGTCCAATATTATGGCCGATACAAAGTTTTATGGTTTACTGTGCATTCCATAGGGAAATCATCCGGGAAATTACACAACGGAATTTCAGCCAACTTTGAGCGGCTATCAGCATGATCTCGCATAGAGGATTTGTCGGGTTACGTGATTAATTAATCTCTCAGACGTTAGAAGAAGGATTACCAAGATCGATCATTAATATTATCTATACACTATCATACATTTGTCGTGCGCAACCATTTCTACCGATAGGTCGTTACGATAGATTACAAATTTAGATTTAACAAATTGTTTAAACTTGGCGACGACATTTAAATACCAGTCTGGTAGATAACAGTCTGCATAAACTAACAAACACTATATTCTATATGATATCTTTATTATATCATCGTTACATAACACAAATGGCATTCATTGTTTGATCGTGTACAGCTTGTTATCCAACTCGTAATTACGTAATTTACCATAAAGGAGTATTCGCTACCCTCGATGCGAATTCGTTGAACGATATTCAACGATAAAATGATACAGAGGGTGTAGAGAAAATTTGCATGGAGCTCCGAAGACTCGGGTACAATATCGTGACCCTCGAAAATCCGGCGTAATTCGATGACGTCCGGAGCTTTAAGAGCTTTGGAGCGGACAATCCCTCGTCTTCACTAGCATTTTCCTTTCTTCGGAGTCCAGGTAACCACGCGATGTTGACTTAACGCCGTCCCCGTTGTATTTATCTGACTACGAACACGAGTGCCAGCGGATAATGCCAACATTGTGTATTCACGTGGAATATTGCTCACATTTATACGCGACCGTGGTTCGTCCTCACGTATGCAAACTGCGAATACACGCGGATACGCGTCTGCTTGTATCGTGTCGTGCCATCTGAAAGTCTTGAAGAGTGCCACTTCGTACTCGCTGAGACGATATTCTTTGCGGATCATCCAGAGGGAAATATCCAACGCGAGCGAACTGCTCGTTGGAATAATAACCACCGACACGGCGAGCGCAAAGGAGAGCGATTAAACGTTCTATAGATTTTAATCAGGACTAACAAGTTGTTCCCGTGAATTTTCTAGCGCGAAAAAGTTCTCTTTAAAATTCTCACGTATTTACAAATTTTCTATGCGTCCTTTAGTACCATCGAGGCTTGCATTTAGCACAACACGAGTATGTACGTACTCTTAAAATATTTGTCATGCACATATGTGTGCATGTTTGCTTGTAAAGTGTACTTAAGTCCTGGCGACTGCTACCTTTCCAAATAAAATTCGATTTTGTTCCGATGAAAACTCCTAACTCAACGACTGAATTTACTTGCTTATTAATTGATGAATAATTTTTACTTATATTGCACGTTATACCATTTTTTTTTCTTTTTTTCTTAGATGTAGACTGTTGGATAATTGAAAATAAAATCACCCATCCTATATTCTACCTAAAAAGTATAAAAACTGCATACAGTTTCGAATTTTCATTTGCTCTATTATCTGCACGTGCCTTGGAAATAACAGGTGCATATAAATTGCCATTTGATTGTTAGTAACACCAATATCGCAGTTAACTGTTCGAAAAAGGACGGGAAAGAGAGCTATGAATTTGTTCAATATAGATGCAACACATTGATTCGCAGTAGCTATATGAACAATACGTAGAGACAAAATTGCAAAATTTAGCAGCAGTACGAAACAGTTGTAACCTCTACGACAAAAATGTTATAACATCGGTCGTAATTTAACTTTGTCGACAATAAAACGTTGCTTCTTTTCAACCTTATGAGTTTTCGCGAGCCTTTCTATTTACTACACAATTACAGCCCCTGTAGTACTGTACTTTGCTTTACAGCTGAGTCGAATGGAATGGTATTTATAGGCTCTTCGGCCAGGAAGAGATTACACATCTCGAGTCTCCAGACACTTTTACATTCGTTAAACATTTTAAAACAATTTTACATGGACGATAAAAGCTATGAATGACGTAGGGATTTCATTTAGGTATGAATATAAATGACATAAATGTTTAAATGTTAGAAACAGTATATATTGTATATTCATTAGTATCGAAAATGTGGCCTTTGTTGTGTCTATTGCAATATATGTAATAGTTATGCCTATCTCAATTTAACTTGATTTCTATTAATATTTGTAGAAGAGCAGTTTAGCGTTTCTGCTTTGTGAATATGGCAGCATGATGACCATGAAACCGCACCGTCATTAGATAGACTTGTCTGTAAATAAAATGAGTTCCATTTCCGATTAACGCAATTTTAATGGTATTTCAGACTCGACAGCATCATTCAATTCTACATTTGCATATTTCATTCCAAATACATACTTCGTACTTTCAAAAGTTCAACATTTAATTAAATGATTCGCTTATCGCTCCTCAATGTATCGATGTATTTACGCTCGTCTACAAAATATTCCTATTTCTTTTATCTTAAAATAATATAATTTTGATTGTAAAATATTTGAGTATAATATTGTTTTCACATTTAAAACTCTATCAAATTCCTTTAATAGTGGAATAAATAATTTTCAAACATATTTTCACCTTTTTGTCTGTGTGAATTTGGATTTACAAAGTGGCAATAGTATAGCAAGCCACAATAATAACAACTATTGCAGACTTTGCTACTATTCCCTTTCTTTTTTTACCATAACCATAAATCTTGATCAGAGGACTTGGAGCTCCTGTTTGGATCGTGTAGTTTTCGTTCTGAAAGACTGTGGTGCGTACCACTCGTAAATTCCAATCAGAATTTGCAATTTATAGAGTGGCTTAACCGAACACGAACACGTTTTGGGAATCTAACTGAGAAACACAGAAATCTCGTTTTTACCACGATAATCACTACACAATTTGTGTTTATCGATTTAATTGCTCGTGAAATGCTGTTTGTTTCGATCCTTTCATTGTATGAACGAACATATTTTCTATAAAAATTATTTGCAGAGCTTGATTACTCGGTTGTTATTTTTAACAATTCATTGGTAGAATTATTTTTGCGCAGTTTGTGCGCATGAAAGGTCAGGGTATGAAAATGTCGAAAAAGTAATTTTCATAGAAAAATATCCAAAACTCAATTAATATGTAATATAGGGAACAATATTGTGTCTTGATGCATTTTAATTCAGCTATTATCCTCGAAATTTATATGAAGTATGCAATTTCGCTATCAAAGACGTCCTCCTTCATCAACAATATACATTAGAATGCAAAACATAAAGCGCGCAGAAAGTGATTAATTTGACTATCAAACCCTATAATTCGTGCTTGTTCTATTTAGGTTACATAATATAATATTACTATAATATGCCAATGTCAGTATTGAAACTAAAACAAGTACGCAAGTATCTCGCGAAAAAAATTCAAAAGTGGAAGGGAGGGATGATTTTTTTGAAAGTAGAATTATCGAAATCTTTCTGAATCTTTGAATCCCTGAATCTTTCATTCTCGTGCTGTATTCACACTCTCGAAATCTTTACCTTGCATGCGGATATGTATTCGTTTCTAAATAAACAAGTCGGATTTTCTTT
Source organism: Bombus vancouverensis nearcticus (assembly GCF_051014615.1). Lineage (NCBI taxonomy): Eukaryota > Metazoa > Arthropoda > Insecta > Hymenoptera > Apidae > Bombus > Bombus vancouverensis. The sequence goes on from NC_134920.1 coordinate 2,458,857, forward strand.
TATATTATTTCACGAATAATTTGCCTTTGATGTAAAATATATAAATATATATTTGGTAAATATTTGATAAAGAGGAGGAAATATTGATCCCTATGAAATATTGCTCGACAGGATAGAAAATATTTCGTAATATTTATCTGTGTATAAATTCTGCTTTATCGAATTTTTGACGTACACCATTGACACTACATATGACGAAGGAATAAACTAACACTGCGGTATCTAAGAGATTATAAAAAGTTGCACATTCAATTTTTGTGCATTATAAATATTTTGAAATTTAGTATTTTAATTAAAAGTCTGAATTTGAATTGCACTTTGATTGTCCCTTTAAATAAATTGTTCGCTTTAAATTTGACGATACTGGTAAGAATTGTAAAATAATACACATACAGATGCATCGATGTTGAATAAAATAGCGTACACGTTAAAGTTTAATTATACACTTGATGGATGTGTAATAATGGTTTCGTAATTCATATACACCATAGTTATAGGGAATACTATTTTCACATACTTCACGTGAATTTCCGTTAATTGAATTTTCATAAAAAACTAGTTTCACATTTATATTGCGTTTTTCATCGACATACTACTTTCATAACAGACTACAAATTGTGTGCCGAAAAGTTCCATCGATATCTCACCTTATAATGAGACTAATTATTACTTTAAATTATATAGGAGATAGTTTTTTAATATTAAAAAGCAATATTAAATGTTCTTCAATTAAGAAGAAAAAGTATATGGATTTTTAAATTCCTTTCTTTTTAATTAATTGACGCCAGTAATAAAAATCAGTTATAGCGTTTTGTAGAAATTTGTCGTTTAAAAAAACTGGCAGTAATTTTTAATTTAAGTGCACGCGCAAATAAATTAATTAACCGATGGTTTTGTGGAATGGAATGTTCAGGGAAGCTTACAAATAAAAATAAAAGATTCATGGCTCTTTGTATTCAATGTAAAACCGTTTCAATTGAAAGGACAAAAAGGGACGTTTAAAGAGACGATACAGCGATGAAACGATGCCGCAAGTTTTTAGCAGTGTAGCAGAGAAAGAAAAAAGCACATTTTCGGTCCTATTTGCCAAGACTTTTTTCACTAGTTCTGCTTCAAAGAGGTATAAAAGTATGGCGGGCGCAGTGTCAGTAGTAAATTCTTTTCCTGATCCGACACGAGCCCCGAGAGAAGAATTTACAGACCAATAATTGCGATCCAGTGCCTTTGCAGGGTAAACATTATAGAAAGACAATGTTTTAGTAATCGTTCTTTATTGAAAATTATTTTCTGCGCTTAATACCAACTCGCTATTGTAGTCACTTGATTATTCCGTATGCTTTGACCTAAATCAAGTTAATAAAGAACTTTTACAACTGTAGTCAGTTGCTTCATCGGAAAGTAAAAAATGGAAGAGCGAATATTTCAACACATTGATGCAACGTATACAAGCATACGTAATGTTCATTTTAATAATGTATTTAGTTTTTTATGACAATAAAGAAACGATCTACGTTCTTCGCATATGAAAGTAATTGCAGTATTCTTCCTGAACGTATTGTACGAATTTCATACATTTGTATACAAGAAGCGTGTAAACATTTTTGGGTTTTTTGCTGGTTTGAAAAATAACGCAAAAAAGGATTTACGAAGAACTTTGGCTCTCAGGTACAGAATTAGCGTGGCATATGAATCTTAAAAAAAAAGTTACGTAAATTCGAGATTAACTGCATTTCGACGTCACGAGAGATAGAAAAATAGAGACATTTGACAACGGAATTTATCCTCTATCGGATCAAGGATATCAAAGCAGATTAATGCATTGTTTCAGCCCTTTGGTTCTTGCTACGCCCTCTCTATTCGACGATTCAGTGAATTTTAGTGCTTCCCATAAACTGTTGCGACAATCATGCGAGAATTCTATACTGTATACTGTTAGCAGGATGCATTTTCAAGCGTCAGATTTTTTCGAGTGGAATATTATAGGAACCTTCTTTGTACTGATTGCAGGATGCTGGAACAACAGGATTCCACTTGCACCGGCTAAAATGAATCGTAGGGAGGACCCGCTGTTGCGGCAGCATCGCAATCGCTTGCTGCAATTAGCGGAGGTGACAAACATCAAGCCTGGCCGTGGCAGCGGGAAAAGACGAGGCCAAAGACAGTCACACGGTTTTGGACCCAGGTCAGCTCGCAAAACTGTAGTTATGATAGTAGGTGTATACTGCACGCACGTCCAATGTATTAACGTTGCGTCCACCTGTACGTAAAAGCCAGAGAACAAGCTGTGAATGTACCAATTTTTTATGCTTAGCTAACTGCTAGCGAAGACTGAATCGTGCAACGACGGTGACAAAGTTAATTTGACCCTAATCGAAGATTAAAATATAGAAGTACAGATGATCGAGGAATTTATTTTAAAAGTCGACACATAGCTGTGACATCTGGTTAGAAATCGAAAATTATCTTTTTTATATCAGACCATTACATTTTTGTCTTTGATATTTCCTGATCTTCTTTTTGAACCGAACACATTAGAGGATAAAAGAATGTATAGCAGTACCGACCGTAGAAAGAAACATTTTCTAGGTATCGAATATTTTTCCTCGTCTCGTTCATATATTCGCAATAGATCCCAGGCCGGTCTGCTGCCGACATTTTTATTACCATCCGACCGTTTCCTTCCTACTCTTTCTACTCCTCCCCCTTTTTTCTGTTCCTTTTTAATCGTTTTTCACGTATTATGATGAGCAAAAGTAGAAATCTCAAACAAAAATATCAGAGAAAAGTAAACTATCCGCGGCTTACAGTGGGCTTGCATAATTAACCTTTTTAAGCCGACATTACGCGTGTCGACGTGCACGACATTGCATTCATCGTGCATTTCACTGATCCGCCTTCTGCCCCTTTTTTGTTTCTCCCTTTCCTTTGTTCCCTCCACGTTGTTTCTACTCTTTCACGTTCGTGCCCACCCTTTCTCCACGTCCCTTGACAAAATTCCTTTCACGCGAAAAGAATCTCAACACCCCCGAGACAAGATTTTTCCTGCGGGAGAATAGCAAGCTTCGCAGCCTCTATAAATATTAACATTCTACGATTCACATTCTTATCGGGCCGAACGAGTACCTGATCTTTTGACTTGCAAATAAACAAGATGTATACGAATATGATGATATCGCGACGCGAGAATTGGCGGAAAGGGGAAACGGTTTTTCGGACTGTTTCAGCAATGGCGGACCGAGCACTGGTGGCCGCGTTACCCTTCAGGATATCGTTAGAAGCGATCCTGGATACACGCCAAACATCGAGCATTTAGTTTTCCCGGAGCGTAAGAGCAGCAACCCGAATTTAGCTAAAACCGGCGATGAATCCTCGCCGAACAAATCCAAGTCGAACGCAACTAATTCGGGAAGGTCCAGACTCGCGGAAGTGTTCTCCAGGCATTACTCGAGGGGCTCCTCGCAGGATTCTTCCGTCACATCCAGGAAAAATCACTTAAACGTAAGTATTCGATAATTCTGTTCTTCATAAAAATTTAATCCATTTGAGACCTGTAACTATAACACGATACATACGCGAGAACCGACATTTCGATGTTCTCTCGAAGCCAATATTACTTTTTAATTTTTCACGACGTTCTCTGCTCCACGTATACTCTATTTATTTGTTGCATACTTCCTCTGCGCCAACTTACTTCTCCAATTGTATTTCCAATGTTGTTTGATAATAGCAACACGGTTTCCTTCTCGCGACACAGCCAGTGCGTTACCGCTTTCAAATATGTTAATCATAATTCACGTTTATCAGGAAGTTTGTTGAGCTTTTTAGTTGGAACCGATTAAATGCATCGAATTCCAAAGATACAGAGACTCAGACAAGGCAAAGTTTCGTCGTAGGAATACGATAAATTCATTCACAGCGGTTAAATTATTGACTCGGCCTAGATATTTCAGACGATTTCTATCCTGTTTCGAGACGCGCGGTCGTTTCAATTTTCCAGGTTAGGTAAACAACCGAAATTGCCGAAAGAAATCCAACGCGTGCGCGTAATAAAATACACCGCTGTGACGTCGATTTCCTCGTATTTCTTATCAACGGCACCAATTCCGATCGGTGGCGATGAAATAGGGAAAGGATAAGCCACGATTAATTGGCGAGAATCTAATCGACACAGCGTTTCCAAGCGATAGGTTCACCGGTTCGCTTCGTCCCCTCTTGATTCTCGGTGGATCGCCAAGTGAAGACGGGTTTCTTCGGCGTAACACACAACGAAAATAAAAATACTTTCATCGAAGGAGTTGCGTAGCCAGTCTCTCGCACCTCGTCCGTATTTGGAAGTAGAAACAGCGGCAACCTATGTTGCGCGTAACCGTGAGTTTATAAACTACAGTTCATCTCGTGTAGCGACGCGCCGCCGCTCGTCACTACGACTTCCAGAATTCCTTTATGCAATCTCGACAAACATGCGTATGACTTTCAAGCCGACATATTGACCGCGTCCAAAGATATTCATCATTTTTCCTTTTAATATTAGAAACTCAGCCGAGTAAAAGAAATCATACTGACACGAATTTTATTTTATGGTGAAGCTTATAAAATTGTTTTATAACCCTTCTATTTACTCAGAAACCTCTTTTTGTGGTAAATTCTCTAAAATGGTTTCATGATCCTTCTATTCATCAAGATTCGTAGATGTCACTGGAAACAAAAGGTTAAGTTGTAACATTTAGAAATAACAGAGGTAGTAAAATGGGAAAAATGTTCTTTGTAATAAAGCGGAGTAATAACGTTTAACTTTTGTTCTTTTTAAGTAGATAAAAACATGATAATTATGAAATTAGATAAAGAGTTACTGTGAAGCTACGAAACGTATATCAAGTATATCATATGAAATAAATAAATTAGTTGTAAAAGGAGAAGAATTATGTGTAGTCTTATTGTGATAAAAAATTAACGTTCTTCTTGTTAAAAGCACCAGTCACGAAACTAGTCATGTTCGGTGGATGGAATTTGAATAATGCGACAGGAAGGCACGAATGCAATTAACGAAGCTGCATAAAGATGGACGATAAACCTTCTCCTCTCGATATTCCACGAAATCTTAAGAAATTCTATGGCGATTTCCTCGAAGCGATTATCGAATCCCCAATTCCCCTGTCGAAAAATGTGAATTCTCTATTGATCGGGGATACTATAGCTTGTCGTTCATCGAAAGATACGGACAAAACGAATTGAAAAAAAGAGATAAAAAGGAGACAGTGAATAGACGAGACCAATGAGAAACCTCCGAGCGACGGCCTATACTGAATCGATTAGCTTCCCCATCGAAGGAATAATTGCAAAAACTAAAGAAAAGAAGTCAAATACGTTCCTATTTATTCTAACCGCATCCAAGTGGCCGCATTAAGGGAACATCGTTTACAGTGTCTTGTGCTAAATGTGTCCTACGTCCGTAAAATATGAAATACTGAAATAGAAAATACTATTGAACGCTGCTTACTCTTAAGTAGCGTTTAATAGCATTTGACAATTGCTATTTATTTTACCCATTTATTTTAACTTTAAACTCATCTTTAAACTCATCAGAATACGAATCATAGGGATAGGAAGTATCCAAGGTCCACAATCCAAATCATGTATTATATCAATCTTTCAATCTTCCAAATATCAACCTAGTCTTACCAAGCATCTCATAAAATGCCAAAGAACATTCCCAAAACTCTACGATTGAAACTTTGCGATGGAATATTCCATCTCTTCTTCGCCTGAGATACTCAAGTCAACGCTTAATTCTTATCTCCGTAACTACACTTTCTTATAATATTCCATTGCCATATCTACGAAATTACTGGAAAATTGAAAGTAACCCCCTCCCGAGTTTGTACCGCGACAACGATCGAACGAACCTCGCTGATTTGAATTTCTGATCGCAGAGCACGTCACTGGACAGCGGAGGGACGGTGTCCCATCAAGCAACAGGGTCGAGCGGAGCCACGGTGGTGACGAGGAGCGCCGGACGTCGTTGGCTGTTGCAGAGCTCGCAATCCTCCAGGCAACATTCGGTCGAGGACGGAGTACGTGGGGGCAACGTAGGCGTCATAGGGCCCGTTTCGACCTCGTCCTCGAGTCAGGCCCCTGCTCCAGCCTTGCCGCCTCGTAGAGTCAGTTCAGCCGCGAATTCTACCGACATCTCAAACACAGCCACTGGCTCCCGCGGCGACAGGTAACGCGTGTGTTCTCTCTGTGCTTCTTTTCTCTCCATTCATATATTCTTCGCTTCATTTTATTCTTTTTCTTTTGCCTCCCTCTATCTCTCGTTACCTCTGTTCTCCTCATTTACATATTTCATGTGTACGGTACTCCTTCGATGTAAAAAGAATATTTCCATCAGTCTTTCCTATTTCTTCTTTTTTCGTTCATGGAAGGGATGGGCAGATGAGAGAGGAATATAACTCGATTTTAACGATGGTTATTCGCGATTCACGATTTCCAATTATTTTGCACTTCACTTTCACTTTTTCAACATTGCGTGTTGGTATATGTATCGTAGTACGTGATTGCACAGGTAATGTTGCTCGTGATTGTTGTTGATTCTTGTCAACTCTATACGTGTTGATAGTTTCATTCGAAATAGTGCTTGTTACAAATTATCGGACAAATAATCGCTCTCGTTTATTATCTTATCTTTTTATAAGGAAGGTGAATCAGTTAATCTCTAGATTAATACGTCACGCTACGTTCAATGAAAGAATATCCGAAAAATGTAAGTTCAAGAGAATTCCTGATAATTTCGATTGATAATCGAGTCTGATGAATATCATGACCGGCACGATAATAATTTCTTCAGTAATACCGTGGGTCACTGAAAGAACTACACGACGCAGAACGTGTTAATTTTTTACGTGGGCTAGGGAGTTCATTGTCCCGTTCGTCGAGTGCTTTATTCGTCGGTGTGACATGGCCAGGCCAAAAAAGGACACGTCGGACTAAGCGAATAGTAGCAGAAGGGGATAATATAATTAACGACATTAGTTTTGGTGAATAATGTGAGAGAGGTCGTTTCGTCACGAGATTAATACCGAGGCGACAAGCATCGTCGATACGTCGATTTGATAAAAAGAAAATGAATTCGATCCCATGATCCAACCATTTGGAGTTTACGTTTATTCGCTCTCTCTCTCTCTATCTCTCTATCTCTCTCTCTTTCTCTGTTTCTCTCTCACTCTTTCTCTCTCTTTCTTCTGTTTACTTCTTGTAGTCTTTGACTCGGTGGTTACGCGCGATGTAAGTTTCATGAAGCTCAATGAAACGAGGCAACCGCTTCCTACACCGCTCGCTCTGTCCTCGGAACTACCCTGCGGAGTTCAACTTGTTTACACACGGGAATACAAAATTCAACGGGTTGAATGACAGAGAGAGCGATCCTAGAGCTCTTTCCAAAGCCCTATACGGTTAATTAGTTGTCTCGGATCATTTTTACGGAGTTTAATGGGATCGCGGGAAAGCAAGCTTGCTTACTTTCTTGAAACGTGCATTTGTTTCTTGAAGTTTTCTCGCGTTAAACATCACTCTCCGTTTTACGATTTCGTTTTCTTCCGAGGATAGTAATCGTCATCTTAAAATATTAAATCTGTGCTGTGACTTTAGTACCAGTGAAGTTTAATTCATGAGATGTGTGAATGTTCAATCGATGTGAATGTTAATGTGATCGCGAGATGACGCTGCATCGATCCTCGACGACACAGTTATATTTGGTATATTCATTTATCACGCGAGAGTAATCCTAATCCAAGTGTGAAAGCCAGGGAAAGACCCTGCAGATGATGTCAGTTATGAGGTAAATATAATTAATCCAGGACATTCACATATATCTTCTGATAAGGTCATTCAGAAATAACGTCATACTTAGGCCATGTAATATAAATTCGTCTATTTGCATCTTGCTACAAATAGTCGCGTAGCTGTTAACGAGAATAAAGTAGTTCTATATATATATATATATTCTGAACTACGGTAACCTGTTTTAGGATTAAAAATCGCGCAGTATATTAACTATAACGATTATATTTACGGAAAAATCGATGGATATCAGTTATCATCGAAACGTTTTACGTTGAATTATATATTTTATAATTTCGCTAATAAATTCGTACGCGACCAATTCTACGTCATTCAATCTAAAAAATGAATCGAGTCATTTGGAAGATTAGAATGTCATTTATTCTTGCGCTTTAACCATTTATGTTGCGACTCGAAGCTTGCCGACGATTCCATTTCTCTAGCTGCTTCTTCTTTCATGAATCATTACGGCGGAGGATTATTCCTGCCGTCGTTGTCGTCTTTCCTCGCACTGTTGACTACATTTACCGAGATTCATTAATGATAAACGGTAGGAACATTTGTGAATTATCGTAGCACCGGACACCGTCACATTGACATCCTGAAATTAACTTGCCGGCCAGAGAAAATTTTATTCCAACGACCTACATATGTATACTTGGGCGCAACGAAATTTGCATTCTGTCCACTCGCGTTTTACGAAACGTTTAAAGCGTGGCACCGATTGTTCGCGTAACATCGAAACATTGTTCGACGCTAGAAATTGATATTCTCTTATACGCGAAAGTGTTCTTGTTAATCTGGTTGGGAATGCGAATTTCCATTACTCTATTTTAAATCGAGTTACTTTTACTCTCTTATCACGTTTTATCGCTATGTTAGTAGGCTATACGCGTACCGGCACGCAACGCGTAAAGAAAACAGAAAGAAACCCTTGTACATTTAATCACAGTTAAACTGGAAGCGTTTTCGTGTCTCGTGAAACGCGACCAGTAGGATTATTCTCGTTGGTACGCGAAACGCCGACGAATCCGTTTTACCGCGGCTCGTACGTTACCAGCTTTCGCCATATACATTTCGCGACGGTATCGTGGTGCTATCGGTATCGTTGGTGGTAGGAAAGAATCTCGCCTTTGTAGACATTTCGAAGCAAGATGGATGCAACGGCCCCGTTTTCTTTCGTTCTTTCCCCTTGTGACATTTTTATTTGCTCCTCTTCTATCTCGCGATATCTATATCGCCAGCCGCGTAGTCTCGATGAATATTTATACGAGCAGATTGTATCCGGGTTCGAGGAAGGGAGCAAATGCACCGAAACCAGGTTGTAACGGTGCAACAACCTCCTCAAATCGAGTTCTACCAATACAAACTTTAGATATATATATGTATGTATTATACGTATGTATTTGGGCCTATCTGTAAGGGTAGTTTCCTAGAGAGTCAACTTCAAATATTCATGAATAATAAATGTATCTCATTCGTTGTACGCTTCCTATCAATTTTTCGAATTGAATGCTCGAAGAATGCACGCTTCTTTCATATATACGTACAATCAGAAAAGACACGATCAGATAATATGTTTATTATCAGTATGAAAAGTTTGATTTAATATTTTATTTACAGAGGCCAAACCGTGTCGATCTTGCATTTACGCAGCACATCCGATCCGTGGGAAGTTGGATCTCAAGGCTCATCATATAGCGTCGGTAGCAATAAAAGTCAAACTGGCAGTAAAGGAAAATCAAGTGGAAATGCACGGGGCTCGTACACGCGTGGTACTTCGATACCATCCTTGAAGCGCCACGACACAACGGCATCGGCATCGTCGACTTCCAGCTTGAAGCAGCATCGACAGGACAGCCACGGACAGGCGAGTAAAACAAAACGTTTGAAAAATAAAAATCATTTTATCGTGCCGTATTTCTTTCGGAATATCGCGCTATTCGTAACTCGATATAGTATCGCGAACTATCGCTCTCCAAACCGTAAAATTCTGTGCTCGAAACTTTTACAATCTTTCTCGTTCCTTTTATTTAAATTTCAAAATATTGTAGTTTTTGTTGTACGCGCTCGTTTCCTAACGATCGAGAACTTCGATCACAATAATTGTTATAACCCTTTGAAAGATAGACTTTAAAGAAAAGAGGGAGGAAAGAGTTTGATATTGTTAGAGAACGTTGAAAAAGTTTGGACGCGCTGTCAAAATGTCTGGAAGACATCTGTTTCTATCGATGAATTTACGGACAGGTGACGGGTTCTCGTCGACGAGAATCCTCGAATTCGTACCTGTCGGGTAACAGCGGCACCTCGGGCGAACTTTTCATCAGTGGAGATTGCAGCAGGGAATTGTCACCGGTGCGATGGTGCGACAGGGAGGTGGACGGTGTCTATTTAGGTCGATCGGGTTGGGTGCAAGTGCAACAAAGGTCTCTGGACGAGAATCGACGGATAAACTATGAGAGTAGCTTGGTAACGGCAACCACAGGTACTCTGCCGTTGCCGAGACGAGCCACGGTTAAATTGGCTGACTATCATTGCAACAGCGAACCAGGGAAATGTCCTGAAGAATTTCTACGATTAGATACCCAGAGACCGGACTATCTAGCTCTGCATGGTCAAGACTTTGAATCTGTAGCGAGCAGCACCTGCACATCTCCTCACAGCATCCCCGAATCTTATTCTCCGCCGTCGATTACGCCGATAATCTCACCTCCGCCTGCCTTTCAAGATGTGATCGGCAAAAAGACCTCCTCGAAGCATTCTTCCGGGCGTAACAATTATGGCAAGCCGCCGTTCCTACCACGATCCAATGCTATAGTGGACAGTGACATCATCAGTCCTCCGCCTTCGCCTCCGCATCAAGTGAATTGGAGTTCCTTGCCACCATCTTCCCGGAAATCGTCGAACACACCTTCCAGATCTAGAAGGCAAAACAGTAACAGTCAACAACAACAACAGCAACAACAATATCGAATGGCGCAAGCTAAATCATTGGAAGACCAGTCCTCTTCGAGAAGGTCGCAGTTCGTTCAACGTTACTTAGAGTCCTCGAGCTCATCTTCGTCGTCAGTAGGTTTCAGAAGTCTGGATAGTTGCGTGACGAGATCGACGATGCCCAGATTGGCCGAGAACACGGATTCATCGGTGGAGGGATACGACGACGGCGACGACGAGGACGACAATCCTAGCTCCTCTTTGAATCTAAGCCTCGTTTCTTCTTCAATAATAGCGCTGAATTCATCCACAGAGTCTATCCGCGCTAATGGGGAAAGGATTTCACCGAATAGACAGAGCCGTCATCACAGAAGTCAACAGGGATTAAGAAGATCACCCGGATCCTCGGAATCCGGCAAGTTATCGTTCAATTCGCCTTCCTCCTCCTCGTCGTCGTCAAGCAGCGCGGAGAGACAAGGCAGATCTCCGACACCCAATCCTTTCAGGCGTAGCAACGCTTCTAGACAACATCAGAGTGCCAGAACGACGCAAGCGTCCCCAGATTCCCATCAGTCGCGGGTAAGAAGATCCAGAAGTCTTCAATTACCCGAGAAGAGGTCCCCCAGCACCGCCGCACCGAGTAGGGAGCATTCCAGAGAATCTAACGAGAGCCACAGAGTCGTCGTGAAAATTTCCACCGATCGAGGCAACGAAAGAAAACGTCATGCTCTCCAAAATAGTGCGTATATTCGTTGACTAGTTTCATTCGTTGCAGCAGTTTTCTTTTTTCTTTTTTTTTTTTTTGCGAATTTCATATACGAGTTGAACATCGTATCTTTATCGCAATTTCATTATTCGAATATCTTATAAGTATTCAAGAGCCCGAACCTTCTTTACACTTCTGTACTTTGTCTGTTTATTACTGTAGTATACTGTAGTATATTTGTGCATGTTTCCTAGGAAAAGCGCAGTCAACCGAGAACGCGTTAAACGAGGAACTTCTTCGCGAGACCGAGGCAGTAACCGAGTTCCTTTACGGTACGAGGAGTCGCGCAGTGGCTAGGAGTCTTCTCTCGTGTCGCTTCGAGCGCCGTGAAGACAGCCAAGAACAAAGACAAAGGAACAATCCCAACACTTACGACGTTTATTTTATCTCGTCTAAGCAACAGCCATCTTCGAAATCAAGCGGCATGTGTATGCAACAGCAGTCACAGCAGCCGCAGCAATCGCAACAGCAACAACAGCAACAACAACAACAACAACAACAACAATCCAGACGGCCAAAGACGCTTCAGAGGGGGGCAACGACCCCGAATGCAAATCCCTCGTCTTCGAACCACGACTTCTGCATCAGTCCCGACACGAAACTACGCTGCAACAGCAGTACATGCGATTTCTGGCCACATTGCTCACAGAGAGATACTCTGTACTCCCCTAACCAGGCACCGGTATTTATGAAGCTATCCCAGAGCTATCCGGCTCATCAAAGACTCCCCACGGACACCGGGAACCACGCGAACAGAGGAAGCGCCAGTTCATCCCCAGCATCGTTAGAGCGAATGGACGATCGGGAGTTCCGTGATCGCGAAACTTCTCGAAAGAATCGAGTTAACCGGGAACAGAACAACAGCAACACGTCGAAATATCAAGAAAGGCAACCCAAAAGCGTGTTGAAGCAGTCGAATCGATGGTCGCCTCTCGAAGGATCCAACGGGAACGGGTCGAGCGTAGAGAAGAGGGAATATCATCGATACTATCAGAAACCTGAATTCACTGGCAGCTTCGAAGGTTGTGAAAGTAAAGATAGAAAAGTGTCGCCGGTTCAAGGGAAGAGTATCATGAATAGATCGCCGAGTGGTCAAGTCGCGTCCTCGTCGACTACATCGTCGTCTTCTAGTAGCGACATTTGGGTCACCACATCCGATCGAACGGTGACGAAAAGTCCGAGGAACGCAAAAAGTTCCGGAGCGTCAACTCCAATGGAAGATGCGGTGATTGGTTCTTTGAAGACGCTAATAGAACCGCCGAAAGATGGAATGCTGTCCAGGCCTGGAAGTGCTCCAACGAGAGGGGAGGATTCTCTGTCAGGGGACGTCTCCTTGGATCCTCATCAGCGGTCTCTTTCCTTGCCAAAGTCTTTTCTGGCGCATAATGGGTAAGTTATTCAATGATGCTCCAAGTATGATTAAAGATTCCTACGTAGAAATGTAAGATATATTCTCGATACGATGAGAATCATGCATGTTGGAACGCGGGAAATAAACGAAAGTACCGGCTTAACTTTCAGTTTACTCTACCGCATTTCTCGGTCGTTTAGAAGTTCAACCGCTCTTTTAATTGGCTTTCATTTAAATGCTATCTGGTACTGCATTACGTGTGCTTCGAATGAATCTCTCGGCAGTTGTACAAGCTTTAAGAATTATTTCATTCCGTTCATAATCTCGTTTCCTATACATCCCGTCGGTCGATCGATAAGCTATCTATTTTGTGACCGTGTTGGAAAACAAGATTTAATGAAAAGAATTGCACTTATCCCGCGTATACGTACAGAGTAAATATGTTCCTCTTTTTATCGAAGACTACGCAAGCATGTGCATATTTTTCGTAACTTTCACGATATGTGAGACAGTCGTTGTAATTCGTTCAACATTGATACACGCGCTATCAACGTTAGTTAATGCAATCAAATTTTCGAGAAGTTCGATTACTTCGCCCCTAGTTGTACTAGCTACCTCCAAGTGATAGTCCTCAGTGACCTAAAGTTATTATCAGTACAGTTACATACACATCACTTGCGGCAGATGCTCCTTCCCCGATAGATAGTCTATTCTCCAGGTAAATCCACGTGTATGTTTGTCAACTTCTTAGTGTCATTAATATCTTGATCAACCTGTTTGACCAAATTATACACGTTTGCCATAAGAGCGATAAATGAACAAAGTAAGATGATTCGATTATCTAGAACATTTATCATAAACTTCAACCACACATTTGTTCGTTTATCCAGGACACATATCTCCGAGCGAAATTAAAAATTACAATCGGGATCATAAAATGTTTAACTACATATAAGAATAGCCACACTGCAATATAACGATATTAGAATATCGATGCAACAACACAAGAATATTGATGCGCCGATGTATATCCGCATAACAATATAACGATATCGGTGGACTGACATAATTTAACGAGATCGGGGTCATATCCATAGCACGTAATTACATTTGTAATTTACAGCGGCAATAAACTTAATCCGTAACTTTTCCATTCGCCGCGAACGCGGTTCCTTTTCATGCAAAATTAAAAATGGCTACCAAGTTTATGGCGCGCCTATTCGTCGTTAAAAATATCGTAGCACTAAAACGTCGTTCAAACTGGCACGAGTGCCATTCAAACGATCGTATACCAATCTATGGGACGATTTATAGTTCGACAAAGGTGCGACATTTGTCGCGTGCTCTCGGCTAAATGCTTCTCCGCTTTATGGCACACAGAGAGAACTCGAGAGAAGCCCTCAAGCAACGACCGTACAAATGCGCCAAGTGTAATGCGACGTAACCGCACGTTCGTTCAACTGGGCCCGATCTCGCTTAAGATCGCCCACGCATTAGCCCACGCAGAGTCCGCGAGTGCATCCGAACCAACGCACAAAGAAACATTATAGTACTAGTCGTGCGTGATTCTGGTTTATACCGAACGCGGCCAGAAACGCGGGACCAAATGTTAACAAATACGTTAATTCGCTCTAAACGAGGCCCTAGTTTATTTGTAAAAACAAAAACGATGTTTTACGAGATGTTACAAAACTTCTCCCGAGCTACGCTCGATTTCTTAAAGCGTATTTGAACAGTTAATCGAATTCGGTTGTGCGTAAGAAAATTGATCAAACAGGGGAAATCAATACGGCGAGAAAAACGAAATACACATAGAGGGAAAAACCAGTGAAATAAATGAACGTGTATGGAGAACGAAAAGTCGGTCAACTTGTTACGTAGAAAAATTTATCTGGAAATTAGCGAATAGAATACAGTCGGCTAACGCGGAGGAACGCGGATTGAAGCGAATTTCCGAACAATGTATTCTCTGAATGCGATTCGCGTGTTTTTCGAATTTAAAATGGGACATTGCAGGGCAAGTTTCTTCGCAGTTCCTGGCCAAACAGTTAATCCGATGAGAGGGAGCTACCGCAAAGTTTCGTTCCTTGTACATTCCCGTACTCTCTGTATATTCTTTTAAGTCGTACAAGTTTCCAGAGCGATTCGCCCTCTTGTGTATTCACGTATCTCGCGTTGGATGTCACGAACAAATGCATAGGCAAACTTGTAAAGGATCGTACCGCGATATTCTGAGGAAAGGTACTGTGATATGAAAAAGAAGGCGGAGGATAATTCCGAGAGTTATGGATGCTATTCGAGATCGATCCTATTTAAAATACATATAAATATCGATATGTTCGGATTCCTTTCGATACGTATTTTCAAATCCTTCAGCGAATTTCAAGGCGCTTGTGAAAAAATATGACAAATGTAATTTTCCGATAGGTATACGTATTTTCTTTTTCACCTTTACATTATTGGGATTTTATATAACGATATTTTTTTATATTCATTTCGTACGATCGCCACTCTCTTTTGTATCTCCAGTTTCCACGATTCTGTGAATAAACTATTCTTTTTTCTTTATTGAACCATCCGCGTGTTTTCGAAACAGAGTTCGCTCCTTTGTTCTTTTTTTTCGAGTTCGTTTTCGAAAGATGACACCTATTCGTAATAAAAGAAAAAAAAACACAAAAAAGAGTTAAGTAACTATGTTCGTGAGTATCGATGGACGAACCGCGTATTAATTAACTTCGTATTATTTAATTTCCTATTTCCAGTACATCTGTCGCGACCGTGAAAGGCTTGAGTTATTAATCTTTGGAAATGCCATTCCGTAAATACCAGACGAGGCTATTCGAACAAGAAAAGGTCACAGACGATTCGACTCCGATATGGATGAAACTTTATAGACTTGAAGAATAGCCAATGATACTAGATACGTATATTTTTTTAGCTACGCCAACTCGAGTTTAAAGGATCCTAAAGGAAGTTTAAATCATCCTCCAAAGTTCAACCTTCTAAGACCTGGAAACGGTTACAGATAGAAGAAGATTGTATTAACGAAAATTCATCAAGATTTGGGTTAACGTTAAGATTAATTCAAAATCTTGCTCTTTGAATACTTTTTGTGTAGATTTCCGGTTCTTGTACGAATTCCCATTGGCAACTTACGTGCGAGTGAAATATGAATTTTCATTCTGTTCTTTTTTCGCTTGGTTATTGATAGAATACAATAAACGCGTCGTCGAACATTTGACAGATATCGCTATTACAGAGCTTGACTTCAGATTTGATACGTAACATTATAGCGACTATGTATGTATGCCCATGTAAATGATATTAATCTTCAAAGGATCGGAATTTACGCGACAGGTGGCAATTTGGTTCTCAAATCTATCGGAAATTCATAGAAACCAACGAGGCTCTTGAATTTCGAACGAGTACAGGAATTACTATTCATTTGACAAATTCTCGATCGAATCGACAAAGTAATTAATCGTTTTAGCCACGACGCGGTAATCGATCGTTCCTCTATCAATCGCTAAAATATTTTCGTTTCGCAATTTTAGTGATTCTTGATGAACTCTTGCACATTTCAAATGGAAGCACAGGTTTTAGTATAACTTCGTTACTAGAAATCGGAAGATTGTGTAGCCCGTGTAATTATTATGTAGTATAATAATTATCTGAGACATAACTCGGTGATGCAACTGCATATTAAGTAGCCTAACTCAACGTACAAGTGTTCAATTTTAATTTATTATTGCAAACATTTTGAGCGGACGAAAATTTGACTAGGTGGAAGCGATAAGATTATACGATGATTATTTCTCTAAAAAAGTTATTAACCTAGTTACGTCAAGAAAGACGTTAATTTAAAAGATACTTTAATTGCAATATCGTAAAGTAAAACCTTTTCGATTGGTAGAACCGCTGCGTAACCAATTTCGCAGCGTCTGTTATGCAAACTTTAATTTTCTCCAAACATGATGAAGCTAAGTGCTACTACTAAAAGAGGCGAAATTCTTTTGAAATAAATGCGACACGATTTTCCTTGAAAATTGGTCGTATTGTCGAGCATGTAATCGGTTACGTGGTGGACGACCGACGAACCGGTTTCATTGGAGAATGAGGGACTTGCTGACAAGTGTCAAGTTTAAATGGACGCGCATCGATTGCACCATGCGAATGTACTTTCTCTTGGTGGTGATTTCTTCGCCGTAAGCGCTACCTGGAGGTTCTGTTACGATCGACCTGCGCCGGCTACTTTATTCTGAAACTAACAGATGGCCTCGCATTCCGTTCTCTCACCTGTCCGGAGTGCTACCTGTGTTTCCTCGCCGACGGGCCTCGTAAATTCATCGCGACGCGTGTCATACCGCTCCGACTTTCCATCGTTCCGACGACATATGATTTTCAATAAATTGAAAAGCTGCTCGGTATCGATTCAAGCACAAATTACTCTCGTCGAAAAGCAAGGGAACGAATAACAGATTGCTTCTACCTTCGATTCGTTCAGTGTTTCCAATTTTAGATATATTATACTCGTATGAAATTGGTACGTAGTTATTTGGTATGTAATAATAGATATTTTCATCCATCAGAAAATAAAAATCGTTTTCACTGAAGTAAAGTCGATTACTGAATGTAGATGTTGTACGATTTCATCGAACTCTTTGTATATCGTGCTTACAGATAAAGAATAGAGTATCAGGTAATAAAAAGCTGTGATACGAAAGTAAAGATCGAGTCGAAACGACGTGTCGCGGGAACGTAACCAGCATTTGGGACTAGTTAGTTTCTTGTCTGTGGTAAATTGGATGGAACAAACCCTTCAGATTCACTCGAGATAGCACGCATTAATTAGAATCTCCGTAATTGAGCTTGAAATAAGAGAGATTTTCAATAGAAAAGCTTAAACAGTTAAATTACCGTATTTCAAACGAAATTGCAAACAATCATCCATTATGTATGATGATTCTTTTATACTCTTTGTTATTTAAATAATAAATGATAATTCGTGTGTGTATCACGCGATAGCGCACGATCGATTTCAGAGGCTTTACGTTAGCTATTGCAAATTACTCTTCAACCTCCATTGGCCAGGAATTTGATTAAGTTCTCTGGTTATTCGTCTGACAGCTTGAAAAGGTTCGCTGTTCCCACTGTGCCTTGAATTACCGATAATTTAATAAAATGTTATGGAACGTCGTTATCGGAATCGTGAACTGTTCGAGAAATATGCAAGCTTATTAATGGTCCCTCGCTCAAAGTTCGATATATCGTTCCGTGCAATTAAGCCATACGTTTTCGAATAATTAAACAAACAAACTCTATCCATCAAAGTAATTGTTAAAGCTACAGGGAAAAATTTATTCTAGAAGATGGAGCCGTTATTGAACAATTCTGTGGTCCGTAATTTTCACGCGTCGGCAATTACACGTTGATTTCAATTATCCGATTTAATTGAACACATTTAATACCGCAAATCGGATCAACAAATGTGATTGTATTTCATTATAACGAAAATGAGATGCATAACATATATTTTTCACTGGTCTTTCATGTGACACGCAGTAGAATAAACGATTGCATGAACGTGTCAGTAGATAGACTTCGTCAGACACGGAAAGAATAATATAATTAGTCCGTATCCCGCTCGTAAGTTCGTAAGAATTGCTTACGTAACAGAGTTTTATCTTTGCGTGGAACGTTGCACCTGCAACTTACACCCGTTCAGCTCGAATGATACGAAGGAGGCGATGAAATTACACGCTTTTGCTGCCGACAATGCAGAAGATCGACTAACGTTACGAGAGACGATGGTCGGCTGAATTTGCGTTTCGGTCCTGTTTCGAGAACGTTCGAATCCGTGTTTTTCGTGTCATTTTAACGAAGGAAAGATCGTTATGTCCATGTTGGAAAACCTTGGAAAAAATCGAACTGGACTAATCAAGTGAGGTGTAAAATGACTTCCAAAACGGCTCGCTGACCTGCTATCTTTCCGTTGGTAATTATTATGTGAATGGATGTAATTTATGTTAGCAATTTCAATCACCGAGAAATTAAAAATTTTGCCTTCTACATCATATAGCGTCCGTAATTAGTTAATGCGATTTGTATTCAACATAATTCGCGAAATTTGGAGGTAAACTAGTTTGTGAATCAATGTGGAAAGGCTTCAAATCTATTTTCATTACCTTAGTGTATTTTATAATCAAATGATCAAATAAAGAAAGGGAACCTTTCTTGAATTAAAGAGAAA
This sequence comes from Bombus vancouverensis nearcticus, assembly GCF_051014615.1. NCBI lineage: Eukaryota > Metazoa > Arthropoda > Insecta > Hymenoptera > Apidae > Bombus > Bombus vancouverensis. The sequence goes on from NC_134920.1 coordinate 2,477,994, forward strand.
AATAACAGAGTAAAGTAGTAATAATAAATAATTCGAGATTTGCCACAGCCAGCATCCTCTTTATAGAGGATCGTGGAATCAATTGAACTCAAGATTACTGGAAAACATCAGACTTTTCTGTGACCATACGTATTCTATATTCTTACAAAGCCAACGTGGAATATTTCGCGATTTGTCTTTTTCTCAAACGGCATGTATGCATGTATAAAGTTATCATTGACGCCAAGAACTACAGGTTATTGGAACAGAACTTTTCTGGTTGGTATCGAGCAAAGAGGAGAATTTTATTGCAGAGAAATGATCATATTATTCGATGTACAAAGAAACACAATGCTTTCGTTTGTTACCGCTTTGAAACGTTAGCACGATTTTGCTTTCTGAATAACTGGCATTTGAATTCAAAGTTAATCAATTATTTCTTTGAGAGCGGTTGACTTTCGATCTCGTGCACTCTCACACAGTGTTTATTGTGCGTGAAAATATTTGTCCTCGTCCAATTTTTCGTTCTGAATTCGTTATTAGGTTGCCTATCTGAAGCATACAATAGCGAGTATTGGTTGGTAATTGCTTTGCTCCGCAATTGATTTTAAACAAAGAGCATGAGAAATTAGAACGGTCGATTAAAATTCACCAGCAAGAAATAAATATTTTAAAAGCGAATTGTGCGTTATAAAATAAACGTCGGTTCTCTTGCGGAACGCATGATCTTTCTTATTGAATTAAGCGCTACAACTGGAGAAAGAAATAGAGTTACAATTGGATGTAATTAGTGACCCTGCACCGGAGATCTTCACCTCAGGAACGACAGGCCACGGTTGACTAACTTTTAACTCAGACGTTGCTCCGTTCTGTTTCGTTAATTATTCATTTCTGCGCCGGCGTTATCCGCGTGAAACTTTGCAGGACCAACAAAACTTAGGACACCTATTCCATGTGTTGCTTCCAGAAACTTGCATTTCTAGCTGCTAAAATACCGCCGCGTGTATCGTCAAAAACGATACCTGCAAAATATCGTTCAACATATATTTTTTCTTATCATTTCATCGATTAACAATATTTAATCGCAATGTAATTCGATCGCAATATAATTTGCTTAGAATGACAACAAAATTCGACGCTTGATCTTCATGAAATTTAAATAATATTATTCAGGATCAATGCCTAAAATCAAATATAAAATACTGCAAAATATTTTACTTTCTGCCAAGGTAAAGATTTTTGGCTCGTGCAAAATTTATCCTTTTCCAAAGTTCCAGGCTGGCTCTCAGACGGTATTATGGAGACGCGAGTAATTTTCATTCTTGAGCAAAGCTGACAGAATGAAATTTACATGTGTATCTTGGTCCAGCACCAAGAGGCGTTGTTACGTACAAGTGCATTGCGATAAGGACGCGTATAAAGCTATTTGCATGGCTATATTGACGCTCTCGTCTTGGCGACGCTTTTTATTTTGCATCGACCGTACTCATTTTTCATGGCGTTATGAGGCTTTAAAGTTTCGAGGTCTGCGGATAAAACGTTGATGGTTGGTGCATATGTCACATCCTTGGTTTCGTGTTTAGTATTGTATTAAAAAAATGTATAAATTCATGATACGTCATACGGAATGCAACAAGGACAAAGACATAAACATATATTTAAAGTTAATTCTTCGTAAAAATAAGTTGTAAAATACCAAACTAAACACGTTCAAAATTCATCCACGTATCTTTCATTTTTTATACAGCTAGGTATCTATATAAAATATATTACTCGGGCGTTTATACTTCAGAAAGAGCGATTAATTGTGCTTAATCCCGACGTTGTCTCTATGGGTCCCATAAATACGTCATATAGTACTCCTACGTTAGTGTATCATATAATGAGCTGGATTAATAACGGGAATTCCTGGGGATGTCGGTACGAACTCGTAAAATATGCGCGGTTGTAATTACGCATCTCGTTGAATCCGTTACGGCAAGAAAATAATTCTCTTCCAAGCCTCTGGAATTGTTCAATGACCGTTTTAACGTTGCTCCTCGTATTACTTATATGTAATATTGCTTTATTGACTTCTTGCGCGCGTAAAGGAAAGAAATAAAAGTATGTGTGGCAATAGTTTTTTAATTTAAACACAGCAGAACAGCTTCAATGGCAAAGCGAATCGAAGTTCAATGGAAAAGAAAATATTATGTCAGTTGAGAGGTTATCATAAAAATATGATCATTGAGATTATTGAAAGAGTACTGAAGACGTTTGAGGATTGTTTGAAGTTATTGAAGTTATTCGAAGGTTATTCGAAGTCATCCGATTGAAAGTCATTCAATCGAATAATGCTTTATTCTGAAGTTATAAAATGCTTAATAATCCAATAAATGCTTTTACAGCCGCGCATAAAATTTTTTAGTAGCGCTAAAATATTGTCCATACCTCGCAGAATCCATGGTCACACGGAGATAGGGAACAAAGAAACACTAACATCGATTTCCTCGATAATTTGCTTATATATCTCCGTGATTCGCTATCGTATTCAGCACTTGACCGCCAAAGATGGCATCGTTAAACGTAAATTATATTTACACTAGGAGGATCTTTAAAAAGCGCAATCACTGTAACATTACGGTTGGTTATTTTCATAAACTAGTTCCACGTGGCGATGTCATTCGATATACCAGCTTGATCAATATCAAAGTCAAAGCGTTGTCGCGTAGCATTTGTCCCAAAGCATTATCTGTGTAGTGACTTCTGAGATGGTGCCAGTGTCACTTTGTACATGTTCGTTTGGTCCGTTTGCACCGATGCATGTACTCCGCGATGGATGCTGGTCTGATTGTGAACATAAATTACGAGGTACTAGGCGAATAGAACACACTCGGCCGTGATATTCGGATCACTCGCGTGTAACATGGCGTCGAAGACGAGAAAGGGCTGGATTCTCTCCTCTTGCTCTCTCTCTCTCTCGCTCTCCCTCTCTCTCTCCTTCCCGCCCTCTCTCCTTCTATCTCGTCGCTTTTTCTCTCTCCTACTTGCTCTCATCTTCTCCGCGGAAATTTCACAGAGTTTCTGTATAATGTCGAGCGGCGTAACGTTTGACAAGTTTCAAACAGATGCGCCTGAGCGCGTAAAATTTATACGCCGGGCCCATAAAATAAATTACACGCACGATAATTAGAATTCTACGGAGATGGAATTGGATTTTGAAGCGGCTCGAACGCGGACGGTCTCGAGTAATTAAACTTCACCGACGGGCACGGCTGGATTTATTTAACACTTATTTTAACGCGCATATCGCGTTATATAAGAAACTACGACGGAGAAGGGTAAAAAATGGAACGGGCAAAGCACAGTTGCAGTTAAAGGTAAACGAGTCCCGTTTGTCGTAACCGAATCCTTTTGGTGCTTCATAAATCAACGAGCCTGGAAAAATAGATGGAACCAGAACGTTTTGCGAATCAGTTCGAATGGAGTCGGACACAAAAGGGATTGGTGAATACGGTTTAGGGTATTCATCGATTCACTCGAACGCCTTCATCGTTCGTGGATGAGTTTGGAAAAGTTTAAGGATCGACTCTTTTGGGAGTCGATCACGAGGAAACGTATATTGGCCATCGAAAAATAGCGGAGCATTTCGATTGATCTTTTCTGAGGGGAACGCTGACTTGACCAGCGAAAATGTTGAGACGAGAATCATTATACTAAGCTATTTACTGCCATCGTTCACAACCTTTGAAGCATAACAGAATATAATTTTTTCATAATTAACGGTAGAGGTAACAGGAAAAACGCTTATATCTCGGTATGGACGAAAAATCGAGCAAGCAATTGATTAAAGCGTAAATAATGAGTTGCTCAAAAGCACGGTATATCGAGCCGACGTAAATGTCGTTAACATGATATATATGGCTCGAAACAGGGATCAGTTTGAAACGGTCTTGAATGCAAATTGCAAGTCGTGATGCATTCGGTAGCGCCTACACACGCATACCTGGTGCAGACGTTTGATATTAACGACCGAATGTAATGATCGTTACGCGCCTTTGTTCTACCAACTTGAACGCTAAGACCTGGCTTTAGCTGTATTACGATACACAGAAAGTATGCGCTGATCTAATCTCCGCTTCTACAAGACACGGTGTTTTAACGCGAGGTTTCTTGATTGAAACCTTCGTGATTAATCACCGATCGATAATTCGATGATCGAGTTCAATAAATTGCATCGATTTCACGACGAATTCTTTACAAATCTTTCTTCTCCAGACATTAGACCAATGATATATATGTGCAGAAGATTGCAAAATTGATCGCGCGTCTCTGTATTTGATCGATTTTATTCTATCTAAAAGATAGGTTAGACAAAACAGCGCGTTGCGAAGCAGACCTCAAACGAGGAATTGAACAATTCGAACATAGTATGTGATAAGGAAGGACTATGTAATATGTAATAGTAAGCATTACGAATCGTGATTCATAAGCCTGATTGAATCTATCGAATACGGGCGTGATTAATTGGCAGGGCCGCGATAAAAATTACTCAAATCATTACTAATCGAACGCAAGCATGTAATTGTTATCGATACTTCTGCGATTTCTTCATCGAAATCGTTAAGATCTCGAGCCTGCAATTAGCTGGTTTTTTAGATACTGCTATTAATAATCGAGAATTTATCCAAAACAGAATATATGGATATGTCTATTTTCAACATTGAAGTACAATTAGGAATATCTGTGTACTTTTTTCCCAATTTAGTAAAATATCGAGTTTGTCAAGCGACAAACTTTAATCAATCTGCTTCCAATTAATATTAGTTTCGTATAACTATCCTCGTATAACTGGATATTTAAAGTTTCTCGTTTGAAAAGAAGATCGTTCGTTCGTGTTTCACAACTCTGTCATCGTTATCATCGATATCAAAGTAATACCACAAGCTGCTCCGAGTTGGAAAGTTCCTCGCGATATGATCTGAATGGCGGAATTAAGACGCTACGAAACGAGATCCTCAAAAACTAGCTCAATTCGCGAACGATAAAGAAAGTTCAACACAGCCCAGAAGAAAATAAACAAGAGGAAAATGAAGAAAAAAAACAAGCGATTCCTGAGAACCGTCGGTCTCGTAAAAACTGGGAGGATAAAATGAAGTCGCCAGGAAGGCAGATAAAAATGGCATTGTGTGCTTCCAGAATCCTTTTTTTTTTTACCGGTGGGAAATGATGGAAAAAAGTCAGCCTAAAACAACAGGATATCTCTTTGGGTTTTCGAGATTCTGACTCACTTATTCACATATCTCGTGCGTCTTCGTGAATGACTATGATTAAAGTGATAGTAGAAAGTACGAGGACACGAATGTAGTACAGCAGCGAATTTCGAATATAGGAATTGTTATTTGTCAAAATATCGGATTTATAAGCTTGCGAATACGACACTAACAATGGCTGTTCCGAGCTCTGTATCACTCGGGAACACGTGAGACTTGATACAGAGGATTTCGGGCACGTAAAATGCAAAGGATTCGACCCCAAACGCGCAAAAGTCGATATCGAGAACAGTGGATGTGGAAAAAAAAGAACGCAACCGACCCGAAACTTGTGAGATTTAATACGCTTTTCTTTCAAACGAGCGAGGTTATATCCATGTAACTCTGAACACATTTGAGTTGACAGTATATTTCAAAAGCGAGGGATAGTTTGAAAAATCTAAAAATTTGGAATTTCGGTATATAAAAAAAACATCGTGATACCACGAGTTTCAGAGAATTTAGTTGTGAACTTTTTTTCAAGATTCGATCTTCCCAAGAATGCCAGAATCGCCAACATTCAAAAATTCCTGAAATTTTTACATCTCTGTGACTCTCCACAGTTAGCGAGATTTCGAGATCCTTCCAGGTGTCAGGGTTGTGAAGATACCAGGATCTCCGTGGCGTCCAGGGAATTAACATATAGCTGAAGTTTCCATAACACCAAGATCGATACAAGCGTCACGTTCCTCTGACGCCAGAACTGCCATAGCTCTAGAATTCCCATAACGTCAGGATCGCCCATGTTTCAGAATCTCCATGACACCAAGGTTACCAAGACCTCAAAATCGACGCTTGGGTTCAAAGTCAAGGTTCCTGAATCTCGACGATCGCTGAATTCTTAAAGATTTTGAGGTTGTAAAAGTAATCAAGAACCTAACCCAAACCGAAAGGCCCTATGATCCTTTAAGCTTTTACGAATCTCTATGTTCTCGAGGATCCCAGAAGCTCGTGGGTGCCGAATGTTCCAGTAATTTCAAAACTCCTAAATTCCAGTAGATTGAATGATTCCACAACATCGTAGATTCGGCATTCTCCACACGTATGCATCAAAGTTTGTTTATAGGGATTATCCGTTGCTTAAACTACTCGAGAGCTTTTATTGTTTCAGAGTCTTAAACTCTCCAGGACTTTCTACAATCCCTGATTTCTCGAACCTATGAGTCGATTATATCGAATCCTACGAGCCCGAGGTTACTTTTGCCTGCTTCCTACATATCCAGAGTTATTGGTATCGAACTTTTGTACGTAGGAGTCGTCGTGAATCGTCGTGTATGTCATCTCACGTGTCGGAACTCCACGGCATCGAGTCTCGTGACTCAAATATCGTAGATATTTAATTCCAGCGTGTCGGGAAAACGTCTGACTTATATTTTATAAATCCGTACTCTCGCGAATCAACTGGTCTTATCAACTTTTAACTCTGTTGCGACTCGCGAATTTTTACGTTCTATTCTCGTTTCACTCTTCTTTCAGAGCAAAGACGTTTGTTTCAAACAAATATTTCACGCGTGTAACGTTTTAACGCAAACTTTAACATGCAATTAATTCACTCATAACGACGCAACAGTGTGATATAAAAACAATTCTTTTATATTTTCGACAAACTTTAGAAATTTTGCGTTGACAGAAGATCCAATATGGTTGGAAATGATAAGGAAATATACATTATGACGTTGAGTTTAGGTAATTTCACGACAGTGTCGGTAGTCTGGTACCGATCTTACTCAGAGGGAGGTGACGCTACGTTGGCGTCATCGACATTCAACGTGTGAAAAAAAAAAAAAAAAAGAAATTTCAGTCACACTGAACGAACACGCGACTTACGTTCTACAATTAACGTGTTAATAGAATTCATTTTCACGACTGTTTTCGCTTTCACGTTTCAAAAGCGTAAAATCGTTTAATCAACGAAAAATATAACAATTAAAAATATAACAATTAATATTTGTACGCTATAAAAAGTTTAAGGAAGTATTTAAGTATTTGTAAGGAATTTTATTTTCGCCGAGGGATCGAATATAAAGTCGTACCTACAAAACACATATATTGTATTTTATCGAGATGGTCACGCGCAGCAGTTCGAATATGCATGGTGTTTCTATGCAGGGAACAAGTGGCCGCCGGTACATTGGGTTAGAGAACCGGCTCGAACCAAGTGGTTGCCACGGCGCATCGCAACGCGCCGGTGTATTGGCGCGGCGCTGCGATCGAGATGCCAGTACACCGCGCGCTGTCGTCTCGTCTACATGTTGTGTTCTGTTACGTTCGCTTATCGCTCATATCAACGTGTTCCTCTTCGCTTTTCTGCGCATCCCTTCGCGCGCATTTTGTTTACCAGCCACCCTAGAAATCAGAAATCCTTGATGCGGTATGTTACGGTTTCTATTTAATCTTTTTTCTTTTTCTTCTTTCGTAAACGTCCACCGGCGCACGAATCGAGTCGTACCGGTTCACGGTGGAAGCGATAAAAGCTCTTTTTAAACATAAATCAACAACGGTGATCGAATCTTGGCGACGCAATGTTGCGTTCTTACCGGTGAGTAACATGAATTTACTTTTTCGTCTCGTTTGATCAGAACGTTATTGAAGTATTGTTTGGCCAGGAAGTTTCCATGATTGTAAATGTACATAGTACATAGTTACCGGTACGTGTGGCGTATTGATTTATCACCTCACCAGGTCGCGTGTGTTTTGGAGCAGCTTTTTATTATTTTATCGCATTGCTTTTTTGGTCGTAAGAGTGCATCATCTGATGCCCCGTTTCGTAGCGCGTTATTACATAATTAATGAACCAATCGATATCTACTAGGTCGTTTGTATAAACGTGCCAGAATATCATATCAAATTTATACTTTTGGATCTTTAACAACCGTATATCATTCGTTGAATTTTATCATCCTTAATTTCATTCCGATTGTACAATGCGAAATTTTGCTTTTCGCTTGATTCGTTTGTTTGCTTTGCCAATTTATTGAATTCGCTAACGAAGGAAATTCAAGGGAACAAACACGAACGCGACTGATTTTCGCGAAAAAGGAGGATTGGTTTCGCGCACACATAGGATGATACTCTGAGGATCGACCGTCCTTGAACGGTCAAAAATATGTTTGCAGGTCCATCGGTAGCGGAGTAGGTCGTCTCGCGTGGACCTGCACTCGTGAGATTCTCGCTGCAAACCTGTTCACCTTCGTTCTCGCCCTCGGATCGAACACATCCGTGGCTCGTCTTTCGCATCTTCCGCTTAGCTGAACCCTGAGAATTCGTCGAACGTTAGTCAGATCATAAAGAAAGACAGAAAGAATCGACGAAAGAACACTACTACTTACATACCCTTCGTGTCTGATTCTTCATCTGCAATTCTTTCACGTGAGCAGAATCAATTTTTCTCTAATTGTTGTAACTTTCAAGAAATTCCTGAAAATTCATCGTGTCTGTTGATATGAATCATTATGCAATCAAGTTGCCACGTCATTATTTGATAACTAAAACGCTTAATTATCGGGAAAATTTCAAGTTGGAGTTTCTAGTCAGCGATTTCGAATTAGTGTTCTGTTAATTAAGAGTGAAACTCGTTCCGCACGGAATTCCAAGGTTCGAGAATATCGACCAGAGATGTACCGTGGTCTGTCGATCGTCCTGAGAATCATTTGAAATTCCGTTGAATTAACCGGAAGCTTAACAATTTTCGATCGGAAGCGGACGCTGTCTGTCTACGATCGATCTGCGGTTCGGTCGCTCTTCTTTGGTTTAACGTCGACTTCGATTTTCCACGCTGGCTGTTCCATCATATCGCGAATATTAGAAATCTGGTTCGAGAAATCCCATCAACTTCGCAGAAAATAGTCGAGAACCGATGAAAACAATCAGGAAACACTGGACGCTTTCCTGTGTATGAAAACAGTCACAAGAGCGTGAGCCTTGAACCTCGAAGAAGCGTTAAAAATGTAAAATCTGTCGCGACGTGGAAGCGTAGGTATCCTCGATAAAATCGCTAAGAATTTCTGCGAAATCTATAGGATCGAATGATCGAATATCTTTTCTTTTTAGTTGCAAAACATACAAGGATCTTGGTGGAAAAGTGATACGAGTTCATTCTTTTCTAAAAATATTAAAAGAGTAAGTACAATGAATGATTTGTCTAGAGGATTTTAGAATACGTATATTAACATGTTTTAATGTGAAAGAACATATAGATTTCTCTCTTAAAGTTTAACTTAATCTGTTGCATTTGCATTTAAAGTTAAAAGTATTATATCTCTTGTACTATTTTTCCACTAAACCTCTAATTTGTAAATGTTTCTAATTAATATTTCATTTATTTACAAATTAACGCTTAAGTAAATAATAGCGCAAAATTCTGAAGTTCGAACTCATATCTTACGATTAGTGAAATGTTAAGAATTCACCTGACATGTTTTATTGAACGAAGACGTACAGCTTGCGATAGACGTTCAGTTGAGCCATGCAGGTTGTACCTTGAATGTCGACCGTACGTGAAACCGGTCACGTAGAGAAATTCCAGAAACTTGGTAAAACTTTTGGTACATAGATGGTACGTTGTACTCCGGATTCGATCACCGAACTTTGTCGTAATCATTTCCTTTTCGGATACGTTCACCAATTTTGTTTCTTTTCTTCTCTCTGTTTCCTATACAGATGCGAAGCGAATGTGAAAACATCTCGACGCTGGCTGAAATTCGCGATAACAACGAATAGCTGTGATTCCGTGAAGCGTGATAAAAATGTAGAGTTCGTAACACGAGTTTCCCGTGATTGATAACGGCCCCGATCAATAATACGCCGAGCCAGATAAAAAAGAAAAAAACAAACCCAGTTCCATGAACGTGTCTGAGTATGTAGTTTCGCGAATATGTGTAACGACTTCGATAGATCGATGAACGTCAAAATGTGAGCACGAGGTTATTGTCAAACTCGGACGCAGCAGGAAACGATATTTTTCCGGAAACGTATGTTGCTCGTTAATTATCGAAATAATGCGATGCGGCCAAAGTGTGCACGTGTGAATCATATTTGACGAGGTAAATTATCGTCAACGCCGAGTGAAATGAGTGAAAAAGGTGTGGTGTCGTCGCTGAAGAATCGTGAAAGGGTGAGCGGAAGTATCTTCTGGAGGCACAGCTGGCACTGTTCTGCTTATTTATCGAGGGAATTGTCCTTTAGCAAGCTGAACAGCCCTGTTCGTAGCTGGGACAACATGGCTCGGGCCAAGACCAACAAGTAAGAACTTAAGAACCTTTTGTACATACTTTTTTTCCTTATCGAGTGAGGAATGCATATTTCAATGGTTGACATGACTAAGAAATATACAGGTTATCTATAAAATAAAATATGTAGGTTCACTAGCATGTTCTACCGCATTCTTTTTTGAGTCATCAAACTTCGTAAAGTCGTAGGTATGTAATATGTACCGAAAGAGATATTTCTTGTTTGAGAATGGTTCGAGTAGCTAAATCATACTATACCGTACGTCTATTTACAGAAATCAAAGATGATTGTATGAATTTCTGAATATAAAGTCATTCGTTCGTTAGTGATGTCAAACATATTCGGCATTCCAGTAACAGTACTCGAATTTATGTACACATTTTTCTGTAATGCGTGTTTTATTTGCATTTTTTTAATTACACGCTTGTAATGTTAAGTGTTTCGAAAATACGCATATCGCGCTTTGTATCGCAGTGAATGTTTCTTTCTTTTTACCAACATCATTATTTCATACGTATGTATGAATTAACGAGCGAAACCTTTAAAGAAAAGCATTAACTTTTTATACGTTCGTCCATAAAGTTTTATTTCCATTTTAACATACCTACACACATTGCGCACGTGAAACGTGCAAACAAAAAGTTAAATACATATCGGATGTCCGAGTCGTAAGGTTATTGCGCTATCGAAAAAGGGTGCATACAAAGTTAGTACTTACCTTGCGTGTACATTATTAAATTTCTGCATTCGTCCTCCTATCGTAACGCGATATTTTACGTTTCACGAAGATCGCGAGCAGAGCTCGCGCCTTGTGTTATAAATTTCGCGAAACCTCGCCGCGTTTTCGTTGCTGTTCGTCACGCAAGGTAATTATACCCGGCGCGCGTTACATTTTTGCCAAGGGAAAAGAACAGGACCGAGAACCGTTCGGTGCTCGTGATTCCTGGCTAGTATTCCCGTCACGATCGATAAACGTTTGCTACCGTGGCGAAATACGAAATTCTTTCCAGTTCAAACCTTGGAAACTTACAATCGGACACGTTGGCTAAATTAATCGAGTTGTTTCACGATTTGAAGCAGCAAAGAAGTTATACTAACGAGCAAGAATACGAATTCTAAGTTATCAGGTTAATGCGCAATTAAATGTCTCTTCGAATTAAATTTTAATCACGCTTAGTTTCTTCATGACATCGTGTATTTAACAAAGATCGTTTCTGTACCATTTAATGCGCTCCTTTATTATCTTCCTTGAATAAAAAAATCCCGCGAACGGTGCTGTTGCAGCTTCTACATTTAATAAATTTATGTCTCCAGCAGCCTCAATGACACTTGTCCCAAATTTAATTTCACACAGGAGAGTCAGGCGAACATTTCGATTATTCATGGTGGACAATAACGGAGTTAATAAATCTCCTTAACGTTCAATATATGTTATTTATAGGAAATTTCTTCTTCTGTAATGCGCTTGATAATTGACGATAGAACAAAATCTAATTAATGGTTCGTGGAAGTTTACACTCCGGAGGAACAATATTTCATTTCCACGAATCTAATACGAGGCTATTTATTTAATGGTAACTCTATTAGTTAGCTTTCACGTAAATTTCGTTTGATTAATTGCCAATGGAAACTTCGTGATGAATTTTCCTTGCATGTAGAATGCAAATGTTGCGATGGCGAGCGTGTACACGCTACAGGAGCCGCTTATAAAATTTCATTCGAGTCATTTCCTTATTTTGTATACGATTAACCGAACACAGACACTCTGCCGCCGCTAAGCTGTTTATTCCAACAATTTACGTTGTGCCATGAATTTTATTAGTGAACTGGAAAGCCCGGGGTTTTGAAACTGCGATGAAAACGGTTTAGGATGTGATGGCTAATCTAAATAGAATTTCACAACGTTCGCGTTTATCGGTGAAAAAGTGGGGAAAAAATCTTACTTGGACGACGGTGAAACTTCACGATCGGTGAAATCCTGCCGATGAATGCTGAACGAAAGTGTTCGTTTTCCTTTTTAACGGCGTCAACGAAGTTATATACGCATGATAGTCTCGCGTAAAAACACGGGGTCATCGATCTTTCATATTGGAAAACAATTTTCGCCGTAGAACGGCTACAAGAGAGAGGGTGACTCGACACTAATTAACTTCCTGCGCGTCAGCACGACGGATCAAAAATGTCTACAAACTGACGGTATCGTCGTCGTCGCTCAGACGATTCTCCACTTTCCCTTTACAGTCACCTATCTCGTAATAGGGACAGAATATTATGGCTTTGATAAAAATTGAACGGAGCCGAGAATCTTTTCTTCCATCCGCTTAATTAACTTGGGACGACGAGACGTAGAATGAAATTGAACATTATTCTGTTTATTAATGATTAAATTTAAGAACGGTGAAAATGAAATCAAATTATCAAATGCCTTTTTCATTCAAGACAACGAAATGAAAACGTAAGATGAATTTAAATATTATTCTGTTTATTAATCATTAAATTTAATAACGGCAATGATGACTTCAAATTATCATTGTCTTTTTAATTCCAAACTAATTGGTTAAGAAAATCAGAAAGAAGAAATATGTTTGATCTCCTTCCATTTTTATAGAATTAATATAGACTTATACGAGTCTATCTTTATCGACGTCTTCTGATTTAAACGTATCGAGAAGAAACGATCGATATAGAACATACAAATTGAACAGTATCGCTGTATAAAATCATTGAATAATAGCTGAAAGGAAAAAGCAATTCGATTATTCATTGCCTTCCATGATCCAACGACTAAAGAGGCTTTGTGAAATGAATTATTTCGATCAATGAATTGTGCAGCCTATAACAGTTCTCCGCATAAAATAGGCTCGAAACAGATGCCGCGATAAAAGAATTCTCGCTCCATCTTTCCCTAAGTTCTTTGCTCGAATAATTCCTTGGCTCGACAGAGGACAGAGAAGAAAATGAAAGAAACCGGAGGTGAAATGAAAACAACTTAGCGCATAGGTAATTCGTGGTTAAAAGATAGGCGAGATACTTTATCAAAGTATTCATTTAAACAGGGGACAGTTTGCTGGTTATTTCGTAACATTTGAATAATATTAAACGCGTAGTCTGTCTGTTTCCCTCTCTCAAGTAGGATAGGTCGGAAACGGTTTCTTCTTATGTCTTAAATTTCCCCGAAGCCTCGTGCATAATTTCTCCGCGAGATAAAACGATGGCCAGGAAGAATACGGAAGAGAAGAGGAAGAGGAAGTCGAAACGGGAAGACGATTAATCGTCAAAGTCTAAGGGCGGTTCGGAATGAATTATTAATTCGACAGGAACGAAGATTAATCGCCTTCCGGTGCGGCGGAAACAAACTTTTCGTTTGCTTCGATCTGATTGGGTACTCGGTGAAAATCACGTGGGAGCAATTGAAGGAATGGGAATAAAATGGGATTCCTCTCTTTTCTTCCACTCTAAAGCAATCATCCAAGCAAAGTAACGAGTAAGTAAAAGTAATCCGGACCATTCAATGAAAATTCTTCACCCCTTATATAATTTCAATATCATTTCTCGTAATGGTACATGTGAATTTTTTAAATAAACGTTCTAGGAACAACCAAGTCACAGATATATTTCCAGCTTTAATACTTAATTCCATTCCTGTTCTCGATATATTGTACGTATTCGCTTGATAATCTCGATAAGTATAAAACTAAGCCTAACCTGTCCGTTATGTAATACGATGAAACGATATCGCGCTACGTACACGAAAGAAATGGTTTGTCATGCGAAACGAAGAAACATCGGGAATCGCACATAGAATACATACTACGTAATTTATGCATAATGAGCCGGTAAAGAGGTCCAGATGGGATATTCAAGCACGCGATCACGAGAGATGGCTACAAACAGATGCAATAGGGACGAGGCCTACGGCAGAAGGCGGTTCGAGTTCTCCGAGTTTCCTCGAGGCTCCTCTTGTGAATAATTTCGCGATACGATACACAAAGCGAAAAGGGGTAAAAGAGAGAGATAGAATGGCCATGCTATATAGAGGGAGAAGAGAAGTGAAAGGAGTAAGAGGAAGAGAGAGGATGACAAAAATAGGAGAGGAAGGAAGAAGGATGGAGCGCAAGGGGGTTGGTTGGCTATCAGAATGTGATTTAGGTCGGGAATTCACGATGCAATATCAATGAAATACGAGCCCCCTGAGGCTGCCTCGTCTGCATCGTCCATTGTCTGGTTCAGCAGAAACTACTTCATGAAGAGCCGACTGGCGTGCCGTATTAAAGAAAAACTGGTCTTGGAAGAACCTACCTTGTACCGAAGGAGGATCTCGCTGCCTATGTACGCGACGTTTCCCGCCGTGAGCAACGATATAAACATCCGTAAAGAGATGTCGTGCGGACGTTAAAATTTTCATCGTTAATTATTTGTGTGGAAGACTGGAAGATAATTTTATGGTTAACTTCCGTGGCTTCGTTTGAAAAACGCGCACACCTCATCATCCGTCAGTTGCAGAAGGAAAGATAGAAAAGGAATTTAGTCGAAGCTCGCTCGTACAAATCGCTTTTTTTCTTTCTTGAGTGAGAAAAAAGTTTCAATCATTGACTCTGATGAAATATTTGCGGTGTCTCGCATATAAAAAAAAGAACTAATCGTTCATCAAAGTAATGTATTTTCTATTGCGTAGCTCGTTACAAGGGAAGAAGAACTCGCTTCTATTAGCTTAAAACGAATGATCTTCGAGTAAAGTTGCTTTACGATCCAATTTATGTGAGTTTTCATGGAACGATATTAAGATCGTGAGTCATCTTCATGTTCGGAGGGCTATTTTCAATTTTAAATCTCCCATAGTATAAATGGTAATGATGTTTCACGAGCGGCTTTAATTCACCTCGCGTTACGATTTCTGGAAATTACTTTGGTTATTAACATAAATCACAGACGTATTAAAACGATTGAAAGATGGAACGATTCGGTATTAAATTTCCGAAAGTATTTCACGCGATGTTCCTTAAACGTTGCAAAGAAATCGTCGTGTGGTCGATGAGCGAAAAGAAGCGGCATATTTCTACGAACCTGCGGCAAATATCACACGTGTGTGCATCAACGTTTCACCTTCGTAGGAAACACGAAACTAGCGAGGTTAACCGCATCCTTTCCGCCGCGGCTGTCCATTCAGTGCGATCCTACGTCACGCATAAAATACGCGTGCCGATGCGTTGCTAGAGTGCGTTGCATTCACCTTGGCTTTCGAACGTAGGATCGTTGTCATCGCTGCTCGAGCTGACTCGTAATTCTGGAAAATCCTTCGTAAATCCTTTCCAGGCAGCTGCTCCTGAAAAGACTGCTCAAATTAACAGATAAAACAGTTTATGTCAGGGGTGAAGCTTCGTTGCGAACACACTGAGAAGAAAGACTTAAACGAAAGAGGATTCGCCATTACTAAAGCTATCTTTCAAGCACAGAAACTACAAGTACGGCTATACGCAAACGTTTTCTGGAAGGAGGATTGCATTTTTTAATTGAAAATAAATTTTACCAAAAATGAAAAGAAGTAAAAGTACGAAAGCAGAAGTCCAAGATCCAAATACAAAGAAGAACTGAATTTCTCTCGCTCAATTAGCCTACTACTTTAATTGAAACGCCACGAAGTTTTCCTTCTTCCCGAATTAACCTTACTTAATTACCCTATAAAACAGTGGTGTTTCCGATTAGATAAGGACTGACCGAACTTCAGTTCGAACAGAAACTACCAGAATGCAATTAATTCCGGCAACTTTTATGACGGATTTCCAAGGTGGTGGAAAACGATACCTCATCTCGGGATATAATTCCTTTCCGTGCTGACAATGCAACGGTCTTGAATTCACGCGCCCCGCAGCAACCGCGAGCTGCGAAACACACACATGCACACAAACACGTAACTGACCCAGTTCGCCTCGACCACGTCTCCAAATACGAAGGCCGAGGTGAGGATTCTTTGTTACCTAGGACACGGTAATAATTTCGTCTCGTCTTCACGCCACGGCTATTATGCACGCTTTCCTCTGCTTACATTCGTCTCAAGAATATTTTCCCGTGCTCGTTCGCATGCGAGTGAAACAATGTCAAGCCTCTAGACGTTTGCGCAACTTTAAAATTACTCGCCGATGTATTTTTGTCCCCTTTTGGTCCGGCGACGAGCACGTCGCTCGAGCGTGGCGTCCAACCTCGTCAAAAGACGTGTGTCTCTGTGTACACGACTCACTGATTTTTTTGCTTCTCGTCGCATTTAAGTAGTATGTAAGTCTGCGCAAAAGTTTCTTTCACGTACCAAATCCGTGGGGTCTTCGACGAAACTCGTTAAAAATCTGACTATTAATTGAAACGGTAATTGTCCAGAAAAGGGGCCGCCGATTTCGATGGCCTTGAAATATGTTACCAAGAACTCTATTTTGAATAACTTTTTCCCATATATGTTTTTGCCGCTCGCCTTTACCTTGCAAGTTATGCACGAAAGTGTGCTAGGTAGAATATATCGTGTTTCTAATGTTTGGGATAGATTTGACTTAATTCGAATTAGATTTAGGTAAGGTTTAGATCAGCTTTAGCTCATTTTAGGATACACTTTCAATCTGATTTTATCACTACCTTATCCTAATCTAGACTAAACCCGGTGCCTTAAACTTATAACTAGTTAATCAATTAATTTAATAATTAATTGATCAAGAAATCCATATGTTATGATATAAGACCGCTGCATACGAAATGTAGTGTGATCTCGATCTACAGTTAACTGAAATTTTTTGCCAATATCTCACAAACTAAATTCGAGCGGCGGTAACGTGTATAGAAAAATGTTACTCAAAATAGGTTATACAAAATTACCATTAAAAATGCTTCTCCAACCGTGAAAAATACTGAGGATCTTTATGCTACTTCGTTATAAAATGGTGGATTAATCGTCTTTGCAATTACACAATTATGCGCTATGCTTGACATATAGCGAAATGATTGCTATCGCGATCATGAAGCACACTTGGGAACAGAAATAAATGGACAGATAGTGATAGTAGGCATCGATGATGTTTGGTCGAACTAGTATTAGTATGATACTTAAGCGTTATTTATTATATATCTTTATAGCACATATATCATTTAGTAAATAATTGAAATTGAGATTTACACTAATATTTATATTTTTCTCTAAACTAGCCGTATGTATCATTTAACGAAAACTCTATTTATATTAATGTTTTCACTAATAGTCGTAATTTAAAATAAAATTATTTTTGTCTCCGATTGTATCTAATCCGGAGTGATGATCGAATGGAACGAATCGTAATTGCGTGACGAAGAAAAGAATGCTCGACCTTTAATTCCATGATCGATGTTGAATCCCGTAGGACGTTCCTCGAGGGACGGAACAATTAAGTTGCCAAAGATTTCCGGCTTAAGGAGCCGCAATGACACCGATGAGGGAATGATGTAATGGAGTATCTGTAAAGAGACGGCGACGTTCTTGAAGATTCCTCGAGAGCTCTCGAACGCGGGTGGTCTCCGCCGAGTTTTACAGATCGATATGTCGTCAAGGAACTTATTCACGCTTCCTGTACATAGGAAACTTTGTACGTATTGAGAGGAGAGTTTCGTTCGACGTGGCACATTGCGAAAAACTCAAGTCTAACGGGACATGAGAAACGGCATACGGAAAGAACATCAACTTTGTTTGACTTGTAGAGACGTTCTGCTGCATCGAGCAATGCGATTGCAAGATAACATATTAACAAACACAGAGAGATAAATATAATCCGTACTAAAAAAAGAGGATAAATTTCGAAACTGTTTGACGGATATAAAAGTACCTTTTTATACATTTTTATTTCAATATCGTGAGTAAATTTCGAAACTGTTTGACAGACATAAAAGAACTTTTTCATATATGTCCATTTCGATATCGTATTCGCTCGTGCAAACAAAATACACGTTTATTAACTGGTTCATTAAATTAAATAACACCGTAGA
This sequence comes from Bombus vancouverensis nearcticus, assembly GCF_051014615.1. Taxonomy (NCBI): domain Eukaryota; kingdom Metazoa; phylum Arthropoda; class Insecta; order Hymenoptera; family Apidae; genus Bombus; species Bombus vancouverensis. The sequence continues at coordinate 2,496,485 of NC_134920.1, forward strand.
AACGAAAGCTCATTCGTAAGGTTAAATAGATAACGTCGAAAGCAACGTCGAATATTTCTTGGATGGAGGTCCCTTCGTAATTGTCGTATTTGGTTACAGCAGAGTTGGCCGGTTAAAAGGGTCTCCATTCCATCAGTTTTTTTTTTTCTCCTGACTTTGGAAGTAATCTGGCGTCCCGCCAATTTATTCACGAGAACGTTACCAACCGGTGGTCGTGGTACGTTCTCCAACACACGCTTTGCTGTAGCCACCATCATATAACTCGGGGTAATGAATTAACTCGATCAATTCTCCTATATCGTCATCGTACGACTTTGCTCATACGTTCGCTGTAACGGAAGATTTACAGCGGTGTTATTTCAAGGATCGCGATTCGTATACCGCGACCGCATTCGTACTACGTTTCGAAACAGCTCGTAAAACGGAACCGCGAGCAGAATGATTTTACACTCTGTGAAACGGTAATGGTTTATTCGTTGAAACGTTTCGCGATCGCTGATCATATTCGTCAAAGTCTCGCCGCGTCAAGATCTCGTTAAGCACGAGATACATTTAAGCTACGCGCGCACCGTCTTCTACGACAGTCCGATCCCAGCTTTTTCTCCGATAATAAGAACAAAATCCATCAGATAAGATTCCAGAGAGTTGTAATTGCGGAAAAGAAAAGGAATTCCTTCTTCCGTTCTTTGACACGGTTCGTCGCGCCTCTCGTTCTTCCGACTTGACAGTATCTTTCGGGTCTTTTCGAATTTACCGTTACCAGTTGCAAAAAAAGAAAAAAAACGTCAGCTCTTTAATCTTGCTTCTATCTTATACAGCCTCTTCTAGGAATCAGGCTAAATAGAAAATATTTCGCGAACGAGAAGCTAACCTGTGGTAATACATTTGACCAGGGTAGATGTACTATCGTAAGAAACGCGTTAAACCGCGAACCCGTTAAAAATCAATTATAGAAACTACATGTCTGAGATAGTAGTAACGTGCGCTGTTAATTTTGAAAGTTAACGTCAGTTGCAGTCGGAGTAACGAAATTGCCAAGTTAATTAAATCTCGTCTTTACGACCGATAGTAATTTATCGACTGTTAAGAAACTATATCGCATAGGACGAAGCGTTAGCCGGTTAAAATTGAATTCTGCATCCACTTTTGCAACGTGTTATCTTCGTGACGAAATGCAGGATACGTTCTGACGAAACGGATAATGGAAACGGGGAGTAATAGGGGGTTGGATAATTGAGAAAACATAAAGTAAAATCCTGGTTGATTCAGGTGTCGCTGCGTGAGGAGGCAGCAGTTCAAACTTTACGATAATTGAAAATCCCACCCCTGCTTCGCTCTGGAATATAAAAACACGACCCAAGCACACTTCCGTGTTGTTGTCGTATCGTTTGAGCAGTGTAGAAACAGCCGAGGACAGTAAAACAACGGCAAAGTGTAACTTACAAATCGCGGCGCATGGGCGAAATAACGTTGAACAAATTATCATAGAACCTATGTAAAACGTTCGCGTGAACTCATGAAATCGCAGAAATATGTTATTGTTTTCGCAACAGAAAAATAACTACGCAGGTGGAATTCGCTACAGTTCTAGGTGTAGTGTTCGTGTGTAACGAAAGCAGTTGCACTGACAGTTGAAAGAGAATGTGTCTACGAGAACAAACTTTTAACGCCGATTTTAATCTAATTTAGTCCAGAATACGCAACGAGCAAATAGCTTTCGTAACCAGAGAGGAAATCTCATTGTCTCCCACTGCAGAAGCGTATCCTGTTTTCTGACGAGGGTACCCACGCGTTCATTGTACGATCATTGCGTTATGCGAATACACGATAATATCATTTCCGGAAGCTTGAAGGAATCCCGTATTCGAACCTTTCTCGTGTACCTTGTTCTTTTTTCTTTTTTCTCTTCTAGTGTACTAGATCCAGTAAAAGAGATGACACGGGAGATCCAATTTCCACAAGAGAAACTTTTTATATGTATATATTAGTATTTTATTATTATATATATTTAGTCAGCATTTTATTTCCAAGTCTTCTTTCGATACAACATAATACCGATGTTTTTAGAAATTCACACGCTATTGAATAATCGTTTCCTGTTATTTTTTGCTGTAAGTTTGTGGAATGTTTCTAAAACGTAAACCGATCATGTATTCTCCAAGCAATCGGGAAAAATAGATAAAACGGTCTTTGAAGGAGTTTAATTGAACGAAACTAAAAGTCAAATCGGTCAAAGTTGTTTTAAGCTAATCAGGTTACAATAAATATCTTCCTTTTTTCTTTCACTAGTTAAAGATCCCGTGAAAAGATCCCACTTGCCAATAAGAGTAGCATCAATGGATAATCAGAGATATGTCGAAGGGAAAGTGGGAGAATTTTACCAGATGAAAACTCGTCTGTTCTCTTTTTCGGTTGCCAAATTATTTCTCCAGTCAAGAATGAAGTTCAACGCGGTATTAATCGTATTTTAACGGCAAGTGGAGTAATTGAGTAACTTCGGGGACCATTTAATTCCTTGCTTCTCTGGATTAAAATTTGTGAAAAGAAGACTGAACGAAAACGAGGCAAGAGGAGGGGAAAAGTAGGGCTGAAGTTCATGACGTTTCAGGGTTTCTGGAAAATTGCGTTTCTCCTGTCGCAATTAGTCCTTTTACGGCAGAACTTGATTTTCGGTTGTCAACCTCGTTAGATGTCCCTCGAAATTTCTGCACAAAGGCGACCAATAAGTCGTTGGAATGTAATTGAATGCTGTCCGGTTGGAAAAAGTTGGAGTCCGTTTGTAGTCAGAGGAAAAACCAATTGGCGCTTGATTACAAGGATCTGTGTAGAATAGAGTGACGATGAGTTCACTGCGAAACGATAATTTTTCGACGATCGTGTTGGCCAACAGCTTTACGAATTCCAAACTTCATCGAAGGTTCTCCCTTTTTTAGAAAGCAGAGCGATCGTCAAATGGTGAAATATTCGACGACGGTATTAACGCAATAGTCAAAATAGAAAGGAGCCAAAGGTCGAAATATACGCGTGAGAATTTCAAATCCAATCGGTGATATTCGAGGAAATATTAGCTTTTGCGATCGTGTTACTCGAATCGAAGTCGGAACTCTGCCAACCACCTGCTACCGTTCTGATTAAACAAGCCACAACAGATCGATCGTTTTGCTCCCGTGCAGAAGCGAACTATTCGTTCCCATAAATTTCTTGTTGGTCGACGAAGCTTCGACTGGCGTCCAACATGTTCAATCATGAAGCTCACCGCGAAGTTTATATTCCGAATATTCTGTCGCTATAAGTCAAGAAGAATAACATTCATTTGTACAGTGTTCCTAAATTTTAAAACTTTATGGGGTGAAACTGATCCAAGTTTGATATTTTACGATAAATATAAATTCTATAAAAACAGAGGATTAATCGCCTGCTATACTATGTAACTGAGAAGTTACACATTCTTAAGTGTGTAATTATATTTTTCAATTGTCATTTATAGAAATCATTAGTTGCAGAATATAATCATATTTATAATTAATCGCTTCAACTTTCAATTTTTAAATACTTTTACGGAATTTCATATCTTGTAACTAAATAAAATTGCAGTTACAAAGAATCAGAAATATTTACCTACAAACATCGATTTTACGCTTGAAAGAAGACTTCCAATAATTTAGATCTTTTTTTTCAGAGCCTCTGCAACATTTCTCTTTTTACGAGCGGCATTGAATCGCGTTGCTGATACGGTACAGTGCCGCTTAATAATAAACGCGTCCGCTGTAACTGCCTTTGAAGCGGTTTTACCACCGATCGACGAAAGAAACGGTCTGAATGTTCACCACGGCGAATGTAAAATCGGCTGACTAAGTTAGGATCATTTTGTTCGGAAGGGCAACGACGTTACTGTCTGCATTCCAGACGAGCGTAGATCGCAACTGTAATTCGTTCTTGCCAGTCATAATTCGACTCGCAGGTGGAAACGTGTTCACCGTATATTATGGAGGTGCAATTGTGTACGAAGTGCATATATGCCGGTAGACGCGCTATTCCGTAATTAGATCGCGTAATTACGCCGTTTTACGGTTGCGACTGGTTTCGTGGCTCGGGTTGCCACGGTCTCCAAGCAAGGGTGTGTCGCTAAGTGCACTACTCTCTTTTGTACATATCGACGAAAGGAAAAGTTTGAGGTGCGTCTGACGCGCCAAGTGTGCCTTGCAAATTATATTTGCAAACTCTTCAGTGGATTCTTTGTCTGGAAGGTGAAACGAGTCGATCGGTGTTTGATTTGTGAACGATGTTTGATTTGAAATTCGACTTGATATAAAACTTGATACGAGTGATGTGTCAAATAACATGAAGTATATAACTAGTGTAAATTGGAAACCCTAATATCTATCTCTCAATACGTCACATCACTTCTGTTAAAAATAAATTGTAACATATTCATATTTACAGAAGTTCAAATTAACTCAACCGAAATTAAACTAATTTCGCTAATTTTTGGTTAAGAACTGTAGCGGCACGCTAATAAATTCAAATCTTATTGTTGTTTTGCCTCGTAGCATCAATATCGTAGGACACACACATATTGTATTAATAATCAAACTCCAAGGCAAAACAATGTCGCCGTTACTTTCAACCGTCAAACGCAGTCGAGTTCAAATTTTCCGACTGTCCCCCGACCGATATAAATAAACGAGCGAATTGACGAACGAGAGAGTTTATCAAGCGAGAGAGTTTAGCAATCGAAGATATCAACGCATCAAAGTGTATACGAAGTTTCTCGACACACGCGCGTATTTATCACGATTAATATTAGACCAAGACTCGTGCTTTGTATCAAGGCATTACAAATAAAGTGCTCACGACACTTAGAATATTATATCGATATTTGAACTACCTCATCCTCTACAGAACTACCCTAGTTAACACGTTAAAAAAATATACTTAACATATATATATATGTATGTGCATCCACTATCAACCTAAAGCTCAATTAGCAAAATTGGTAGCATCTAGTCAAAGATGAGGATGTATTTCTAAAATATGATACGAATACCAACATCGAAGTGTTTTGCAACGAGCCCACTCCTTTATTTAAAGGGGCACGTGGGCCTCCGATACAAAGCCCCGTGGGCGTCAGCGAATTCCATCGAGGCTTCATCGGCGTCCCATCTTAATTTTTATCCCTTTTGTCGTTTTATGCACGCCCATTTCTCTGCCTCACGTTTAACCTTTTACTCCTGCATACGGACAAAACGAATCGTGAGATTGGGTCACACAGAACTTCGAGATTTATTATTCTGTTATTATGTTGATTGAGGGTCAAACAAAAGCCAGTAATAATCGCGGTAAACGTCCAGCGAACCTCAAATTAATTCGAAATTAATTCTGTCATCGTTACTCATTAGTAAAATATTGGTTTGCCCCAGGAGGTCTTGCGAGTCTTCGCCCGGGATATCGTCGTTTGATTTCTGCTTAATAAAATGCTCATGAAATGGAGTTATATCGAGGATGAATTTTATCCCGTTAGCATCGTAAAATGTCTTTAATCTTCGGTGGATACGTACGGGTGTTTGTTTCTTCAAGAAAGAGAACTGTTTGCTAATTCACGAATGCGCCTCTTGCATTCGTCATCGAGATCGAGTAAATGGTATATTCTAACTTGAAATAATTGGATAATGAAACCTAACAATTTTGTAATGTGTAAAGCATTTGAACAATTTTCAATCCTGATAAACTCTCTGTTTAATTAAATAAATATATCGGCGAGCTGGATGAGTTTAAATATTCAACTTCCCGTTACACGACATGTGGTAATTTAAATTATTAACACGCCGTGCATGTGTGCACATCACGCGTATGCTAACGTGTACGCAGGCATGTTTCGTGATTGAACCTTCACGCGTTATCTCACAAATCGAGAGTCACGCGAACCCTAACCTTGCAAATAATTTGCTTATAAGTACTTTCCATCTCGTGGGAGCGTGTCCCAAAGTTTTTTATAATTCCTTATCATCTTCACGCACGACAGACTATTATTCAGCTGTTAATATCTCGTGAAAAAATTTTTTTCGTTTTCCGAGCAAAGCTTGTACAGTCCATAGATCGCATCTAGTCCGTATGAAAGATGAAAGAAAAATTTAAAAACCGAAACTCATAGGAGCAGAACTTTATCGAGCAGGCAATTATTTATAAAGTAATACTTCGCTATTCAAATGAACTATCGACCATCCGGGATATAACTAGTCATTATCAGGGTCCGGTGAAAGTCGATGTTTATCGAACCCCATCGCGTAAACGACGTGTACGCGTCGTCAGACCGATCGACGAGGTACCAACGAGACGAGATCCGAAAGTCGTGAAGGATCGAAACCATCGGGACGAAATTCTTTGTTGATTTGTGCACGCGAAATAAGTGGTTTTTACGTAACACCATTCATTATGCGGCACAAGAGCTTCATTACCGAGCAGCACGACTTTCGTGCGTACCTATAAGTTCGAGGGGGGAGGGGTCGTTGGACCTTTAAACCGTGCATGCACAAAAGATTCGTCGCGAGCAATTACGCACGAGGCATTAAGCTTGAATAGAATGCGAATAACAGCACAGTGTCTTTGACGTGCACGCCTCAATTGGTGTACGTACGCTCGACCGATGCTCGCTTTGATGTAAAAGCAAAATTTTCACTTCTCTCTCGGTGGCCTTGATCATTCCTCTCTCTTTTCCTTTCTGCGACACTCGTTAGGGCTCTCCCCTTCGTAAGTACGTACGTGCACGAGGCTGCTTGTTCAACATACCGGACACGGATCGTGTGGGGATACCGCCATCGGTAAATTCACGTGCCTGACATCACCGTGTAATTCGAAATGAATGGAGTTGAATAGGCAAACGAACCTTTGATACATAAGTCAGCTCCTGAGGAGACATCTCCATGGTATCGCACGTGGTGCTACGTTTCGGAGAGACCAGCGTTTACATTATTGAACGACAGTCGTCGAAACGGTCTAAGATTGGATTCGTGTTTCTGCCCGATTACGCCAACAGCGTGCTAGCTAGATTGGTTTGTATCGGAACAGATTGTTCCGATAAAATGGTAGGGAAATAAATTCGTATGCAAAGCGACGAGATTGCCACGTTATTACGTTCGATTGAGCGCAGAGAATTTCATTTCCAAACGTCTTAAGCGTTATTTTTTATTTGACTTTAATTAGAAACCTATTCAACGTTCTCGTGGTTGGTTCGTTATAGGCGGACGTGAGAAATATGATGTGTATTTAAATTCCTGGAAAGCAATCGACTATCAGTTTTTCATGCATAATGAAACACTGTTTCCGAGAAAGTGTGTGAAAAAAGAGGGAAAAAAGAGTATCGGTGTTCAGAATTTATTTCCTCTTTTATTTTCCCCCTTGAAACGAAACGCTGGCATATTAATTCTAACGCGGCACTTGGTACACGCGCCACTATTCACGTTGCATCGAGTGCCTCCGCGGATTGCACGTTGAAACGAGTCGGCTTCGCGTTCGATGCAACGGAAATGTTTGCCGGGTTTCCATTGAATGCCGTTCGTTAGCCAACTGACATTACGAAATATAATGTGTGTCTCATCCAGTAAGGCGATCGTTTATTTTCAAATCGATGTACGAACCTTTTCCATTTATTATCTTTTTTATTTCTTTTTAAACAAGTTCTTTTATCACACTCTTAAACATGGGAAAATAGAAAGGAACGTGACATATGCGACTGATCATTTGGAATTTACACAAGAATAAAATTGCATATAAGAACACGAATATATATACATATGTAGATTATAAATATACGAAGATTATTTCAATGCCTTAAATACCTCCGAAATGGCATATTACGTAGAATAAGGCTTCATTAGCTTCATAATAGCGTTTCTTAGGCAATACCAAACATCCGAAAACGTTTCTTCCTTCTCGACTTGATGGATAGCCTATAAGGAAACGGCGAATAATAGACACGCGTTCACACAATATGACGAAACGCTGTTTAACAGCCATCGAAGCCACAGCTGGCAACCATTGGATATAAATTATCAGCCAGCGTTTAACATTTGATCGTACAGGATGATGGCAAACTTATTTGACAAAACGAAATAAAAATAGGAATTCTACGAATACTTGTTACTCGTGCTGTACTTTCTCTTCCAAGAAAACATGCATATGGTGCTGTTATATGAAAGGGAACTTTCGTCAAAATAGAAAACTAAACGATCCCTTCTCTAATTCGAAGAACTTGTACGTGGAATAAATCATTCGATAAATAAGCCGCGGAAAATTTATTTATTCCTACTGGTGTCCGTGTGAAAATTGTCCGGGCGGCGAGAGAATTTTACATTGGGATTTTCACATCATCTTGATCGAGCAGCGACTCGTTGGTCCGTTGTATTTCATTAATTCGTAAACTCGACTGATTTGCATCTGGTGATTGGCCAAGCCGACTGTAGCCGCGCCGCCGCTAATGCAACGGCCGGAAAGTAATTAAGTTAATTACTGCCGGTGCTTAATAACCTGTGTTCCAGGCCGCGATGCAGCAGTTAATAAGTTTACCAGCAAACCCGACGTGTCCGAACACCGCCTTGAGAAATCGGATTTCTGGTATTTCAGGCATCCAGTTTTGCATGTGCCAGCGGAATGATCGACAATTTCACGTTAACCTTGCACGCGAAACATTCATGTATCTCTTCCTATATTTAGAGACTGGTATAATAGACTTTATCGTATAGCGATGTGCTAAATTAAAGCATCAAGTAACGGCACTGATTGATGTTATGGCGCCCACGTTTGGATGTGTTGTGGTCGCAACGTTAGAATTGTATTTCCATGTATATGTCTACTAATATACGTTATTGACACTTTGATCGATTGTGACATTCGTTTTTTCGGCAGTCCACTGGAATAGGAAAAAAGAGACAATGACTACAAGCTCCATTTTTATTAAAACACGCACAGAGAATTACTGCATTATGCTATGATATATATATCTACGCTGTAGTGAGACACAAATATCTTTTTAGTCGTTTCTCAGAATTTGTATATGTGCACAAGAGTGTTAAGGAATACGGTGTATTATTACAAAATAATTAACTGGAGTGAAACGTTGCCGTAGATCTCTTGTGCCAAACAGATCCACAGATTTAAATATTAATAGTCGAGACTCATAAAAGAGAGTGTTTAATGCTGACAATTTTCATAGGAATTATAATTAATTTCCATACCTTCAATCTCTATCAACATATATTACCAAAGAGATTGAATTTGCTATCGACTACCAATTACCCCTGGGTTAATTACTTACCATAAACGGCGTCCACCATCTGGTCAATCAGTGGCCAAGTTCTCCAAAATCGTACCTATCTAACGATTGCTTCAATTACCTTGGTCGTTTCTGGAGGATCCCTTCCGATTCCTATTATTACTTCCGTGATCTGTGTCGATCTGAATTACTTGAGGAAGTTATCATCCCTACGAGCTTCCTTTCATTAGATCGTATGATATCGAGACTTGGGAACTTCCTATATTTGGAGTAACAGATGGGATATTCCAGAGAAAATTCCGAAAAGGAAGTCTAAGAGAAAATAAAATAAAATGTCTATGATAATTAATTAATTAATTAAAAAAGAAATATAGTAATATTATAAATAGTGCAAGCACATCAGAAAGAAATACAACAACATAAAAGAAAACTTGTACACGTAAAAATGCGATAAATACAAATCTCAAGATGCTTTCGAACGAAATAAACCTCGATATTGCTTGGATTACCCGACAATTTTAAAGGAACTATACCAAAAATCTCAAAATTGGCAAAATCATATGGAGTGGAATTGAATTGCAAAATTGAATTGTTATATACAATCGATTGTATATTATTAAACCTTCATCTTCAGTACGATCATATTTAACGTTTACTATATAGTTAAAATGATCATTCGTGTTATATGAACCTTATTTTAGCCTGAGTATACGTTTATGATAAATATCGTACCTTGTAACTTTTATATACATTTTCAGATTGGTTTCAATGTTTACCAATATTATCATGGTAGTCGCGTCTTCTTACAGTCTCAATGAAATTTCAAAGTGTTTTATATAACACATACGATATGGACGTAGAAGTTTTTAACGGAATTCAGTGTCTATTTGAAAGCCGGTTCGTAAGCCGGTATACTAACGGTGGTAACATGTATATTACCTACATAAAACAAAGACTGTTTTACTAACCGACATACAACAAAGTTGGACTATGCGCAATTACTATGCTTTCGTTTATTATCTTTATTACCGTTTGATTAACCATGGGCATGGTTAATCGATATTCATTTTGTACATATTTATAAATGCGTGCGTGCCTACATACGTAAGCAACTATAACGCCCAAGACTTTATGAGTATTAGAGAAACCTATGATCGAACTAATTCCTTTAAAATGAGTGTTTACTCGCTTATTATCGGACATATTTCTAATGCACGTTTTTGCTGACGCATTCCGTGTGATAAGGGGTTACGAACATGGTAGACACGTAGTACTCGATGATCCAAATTAAGCGAAGCGTTTCTTGCAGTACTTAAGACCGTCAATTTCGTAATCTTTATACGCGGAGGGTATAATAAGGTTAATTTGCGATTATCGACTCATTCTCGTATCGAAAGTAGCTATTTAATGATTACTTTGACCACTTTAATAGTTACGACTATCATTTGCTGTTTGTTGAACAGGTACCATTGAACGGGGAAAAAATAAGTTTTTATAGAGCCGAATCGTACTTTCTAACAGGTTGGTGATAATATATTACTATACTTATAGGTGGGAAGAATGTAAGAGGAATGCAAAACGGAATGGTAAATAAGTAGGTGCGATGTAAGTGTACGAATAATCACATGACAGAAAAACGTTGTTCGCAAACATTGAAACGGATCATGGCAAAATTCTGAGAATTCCACATTTCTCGGTACACTTTACGGTGGAAGAGAGGTAGATATTCCGCCAGTGCGACCGCAATTACGGCCCAATTGATTTGAATTGTACACTCGAGGCTACGTGCATTACCACGTAGGATTTTCGTTCGCCCCGAATTCCCCGACCGCTGCAGACCAGGATTCGATCGTTCTCGTCAATTATGTGGCCGAAGTCGTTCTTGAATGCCTGCACAGGAAATATATAAGAGCTAAATATGGACGTAAAATTAATAGCGCGCCGCGAAACGGAATAGAATCTGAACCTCCTTATGCAACGGGTATTTAGCGAAAAGAGAACCGACTGGAAGAAGACGACGAGGTGACATTAAATATCGATAACTTTTATACCGAACGAAACTAATTCCGAAAAGACGAGCCTGTGAATGCACGAAGATGAAAGGCATTAATCATTATACTACTGGAAATTAAATGGTAATTAATTTCTTCGAAACTCGAAATCATTCCTCTGAATACGGCCTCGCGAATCTCTAGTTACGTATCAGTCGGTCACGACGACGGACTGATAATTTAATTACGTAGAATTAACGATTCTTAACGAATCTCCTCGCGTAAAACGAACTGGCTTCTAACCGTTGCTTAATACGGATAATTGCATGGAAGGCGGAATGTATTCTCTGGTTCTGTATTTACGGCGCAATTGAACGTAGTCCGGTTGGATCGTTAGCCTAGTTGTACACTCGCAACTGATCGTTCGAGGAGAGGTTGTGCCTGCTGTGACTAAACCGCCCGGCGTCAAAGGTAGCTCTTTTGTATAACGAGCCGCGATCCGTATCATCATTAGATGTCACGATCGATCGTTTGAAAACATAATTGCCAGGAAAATCGAATGGAAATGATACGCGAATGCCGGCCAACTGCGATGGCATAATCGTATTACCGGGGGCAATGTCGAAGCGACCAAGATTGCAACACAACCCATAATTTCTGTGCGGTATACACTCGCGGATGAGTCGCAAGTTGATGCGCACGGGAATCGCGGTTTATGCCCAGTAAATGGTTGAATAACATCCTTTTAGCGAAGGTAAATTTACAGCGAGCCGGAAAATTTGATTACCATCTCGAACCCCGGTTAATCTCACAAGTCAATGCGTGAACGTGGAAGAAATTGGCCCGGCGCTGAGAGGTGCGGCGTTTCAAATGCGATATTAATTGCCACGGGTACGCCGATCGCTTTGTAACCTCGTGCACCGGTTCGTACAGTTTTTGTGGACGTAATTTAAGAGCGAGATAGATTAATCTCTAGTCATGTAGGTGACAAAAATAGTAAGCCAAGTCTCGTTTCGCTGCTAGTGAAAGTTCAAAAGATCGCTCTATGAATACTTAACGAGCCCAGTGAAAAAAAGGTAATATTGCCTCGTGTAATTTTATCACTTGCTTTTATTTCGAGGCTACTAAGATTATAATTATGGTTTATTATCGGATACGTGATTAATTCGAAGTTTACGCGGAGAATGGAAAATTGTTCGTTGAACTTTTCACCTATCCGTTTGTACTTCTAAAAAATCGTTTATTACTATGGTAATCATATTTCTCAATTACTTTATCCACACATTTCAAATGCGTTTTTTCTTGTCAGTATTGTATATTGCGAAACCAAGTTACACGATCACATAGCTTTGACAGTAATCTAGCAAGTTCCTCCCAAACAAAATACGGGTCTCCATATCTACGATGAATTTTTAATTAAGAACTTCGTTCCTATAACGATCGATTCGCTTGTAATGAATATTTTTCTCAAAGATGAAACGGTAATTCAATTACAAGTTTTAATTTAGTAGAAAAACCACAAAGTTGGACACGACCTTACAGGGGTATATGGGTAGGTAGAGGAAATACGAACAATTTTTCAAAAGCTGGTCGGTCGAATTCGGGAAAGCTGCGCGAAACACGAGAGTAGGAAGGAGTGAGAAAACCTAACCCCAAACGAAGAACCAGGAAGGGTTGGCTTGAGTCTACGAAACGTGCGAGTCTTTGAATTACCCTCCGGCGTGTGGACAATAACACTCGAAACAGTCGTTTCGCTTCTGATATTAAACTATCCCGGAAATTCGCACGGCAGAATTAATGGGAATGAAAATGCAGAAGCAGGCTGGCCTGAAATTCGAGTTGATGCCGGAAATACCGTGAAACTGGCTGCCCCGTTTTCTCCGAGTGTCGCATTTAACTCGTTTTCCTGTCGTTTCTGGGCTGGAAAATTCGTTTCCAAATAGCCTCGGTATGTACGCTTACAGATACATTTCAAACTTGGCCAAACCTTGAACGAGCTGATTCAGCTCGTAATGTTTGCTCCTAGATAATTACGCGATCCTTTCCGAAAGTCAGTTCAATACGGTATATGCGGTATATTAACAGAAACATCGTTTTGAAGTTTGGAACCATAGAAGTGGAATAAATGTAACATTAATGCGTTCGCGATCTGTAATTTTACGGAAATTCTACGCTAGAAGATTGTATTCATTTCTGCAATGAAGCCATGGACAAGAATTTGAATACCTTGCTTTTAGATGTTATGTTTTGTATCATTTATTCGTCGAAGATTCTTTTTGCATTAGAGTCATTGCTAATTTGCTTATCTGACCAATTCTAATCGCGATGGAAAATTATCATTAATATATATATACCATAATGTAATATATTTCACGAATCTACAACAGGTGCACAGAAATTTTTCATTTATAACTTTCGTATACGAACATGCAATTGCAAATAGCGTAGGTTCTTTGCTATAGTGACTCGAGAGCAAATAAGGGCAGCGGAGGACCGATCATCTGTATGCAACGTTTTGTTCGTACGACTTCCTGATAATGTCGACGGTGCCATTTCCCTCTTACGACGAATTAGCCATGCAAATGCAATTCGAACTACGCCAGTCAACGCACTTGCGCTGCCTCCGAGTTATTGCGGCCTCGTCGTCAAGCCGAAGTAAACTCACGCAACTGTACGTGGGAGAACTTTTTGTTGCGTATGACGGGCACGCGACTCCTCGAATGAAGTGCAGGAAATTCGTTCGAAAGTGTAATGTATATAATCTAAGATTCGACGAATCTTGATAACTTCGAGGTAAACATTTCCGTTTGATGAAATAATGCATGAATTTAATTGATATTATCAGTGGAAGGCGTATTAGCATCGCTTCGTCAGATACAAACAATCTCTTCATCGAGTACCAATTAAAACATAAATCGGACTTGCTCTATGTTTCGGTCGTGATAATCGCAAGAATTACGTTGAAAGAGCGGTAACGCGAAAATATTCGCTTGTATTACAAATTAATTACCCTCTTGTTAGAGAGTGTTTTAAAGCTTATTAATTTCGAAAATCGCGCTTATCGTTTTCTTAATTACCCAGACCATCGGCGAAGTTCCGCTTGATCGTCAGACCGTGAAGTGCACCTTTCGTCTCTTCACCCCAATTAGCTGCATACATATATTTTTCTCTAAAGATCTTGTACAAGTCAGGAAATGTTCCGTCGCTATCTTTCTTCCAATTAGATACTTTCGATGTAACATAATACTTACGTCGTTTCTGTGACACCGATCCAATTTGTCGAAAGTGGTCTCGAACGTTGAAGCTCGAAATCAGTGCAAATAGATTTCGTCGCGATTACCTGCACCCTGATTGCATCGACGATACTGCATGACACCGACTTGCAAACAAATTAGCGACTCCTGAAGTTTGATTGAGATACACGTTGATGTACGTTTGGCAGAGTGACGGATGTATAGCGTGCACAGAAGAAAATTGTTGCCTGGCGACATAATCACGATTGCATAAAACACGGTTTCGACCAATGCAATGTTGTTTGTACTTCATAATGCTATCATCTTTCTTTCCTGCATTTTTCTTGTATCGTAAGAAAAGCAACTGTTTCGTGCGTGGATTAATAGTTAACGATGCTGAAATACTCGAAGGTAATAGGCACCGAACATAATCAAGACAGTGTTCTTGAAATGTTTCGAAGCGCTTATTAAGAATCATTAAATTTCCTAAATTGCAACCGCGCTTCGTAACAAGCCCGCGAGCTTAATACGTTGATGTAACCGTATACGGTGACATGAGACTATAGTTAAGATGATGTAAAAATCTGATCTCTCCTTCGGATGCTAGTTTGACCGCGTTGTCGTTAAAAACGTGTCATTGAAGTAATCAGCTGACGAATTCTTCCGCTATGAAAAATACAGATTTTTATGGCCCGGATGACGTTTAATGGAATAAAATAATTTTAATGGTCCGTGTAATATTCTGTTAGTCGTGAGTACGTGTAATAGAGAAGAGGAAGAGTCAATGGATTGAAAACGTACACAGTCGTTTTGTTGAATATAATTAATGTACGAGAAGTAACCAAAATTTTAACATTTATAGTCAGACGTATATAGAATGAAACACGATGAAACAATCCGAAATTAATCTGGTTGAATTAATCATTTCGATTCTTAGCAGTTGTCAATTTGAACGTTGATACAGCATTTCGTAGAACTCTTAATTGTTTAATCTACCAAATGGTTAGTCGATCTATTTTGTTTATGCGGACGATATTTCGAGGCATCGGTATGAAAGCGACAAAACATTTAATTGAATTTCAGGGGATTATTAACCATGCCTCGTCTTTGTGATAAATCACATTGAATTCATTAAATTGGGTTAATGCGAAGCATATTTTACAAATAATTTATGGGAACATTTGAGAAATTTCATCGTGAATTTTGTGTCCTACAAAACAATTATTCGACTAATTGTTTCGGTATCGTGTCTGCCAGTGCTACCACTATGGTTCTCGTAAACTGTCTGAAGCACAAAAGCCATGCTATCCAACTCCAGAATGCGCAGTTTCGTTTAATAGTCACCCGTATGCAATCTGATTCATTAAAAGCGGATTTTCGAAAGCCGTTTTTCTCGTTACGCGTCCGTTACGCGACAAACCAACCAGTAGAAACAAATATTTACAAATTATGCAATGTAAAATTACGTTATCCGTTCGTCGGGATATTAAATTATCTCACGGAAGACGTTCGATCGTCCCCGATTCCAAGCCGAGGAAATAATATTCCTTAGGTTTTGACCAAAGAATCGATTCTTGGCCTACGATAACATTATCGTATATTAGAAGATCCGAAGCACAGGGACAGGAATCGATACGCGGTGTCCTCCGTAATGGTCAAGGAAGTTCACTGGCCTTGTTAGATAACCCGAATCGATACTATCGTGACGTGATCAGAGAGCGAACGTTATCGAAATTCCCTAAACGAATACCTCGATTTAGCCTCCAATCTCGCGACGATAACGAACTTGCCAGGAACAGAAATGGTTCTCTGCTCGTTCGGAACATATTTTCTCGACACGTTGTACTTCTAATCGGTTACGTTATCGACTCGTACCGCGATCGAAGAAATAGGCCGGTGAATCATGGATTCTTAAGTGAGTTCGTCGGACGTCGCGCGAAAAATATATACGAATCTTATTTTCAAGAGAAAAACCAAAGTACAAGAAGAAGCTTGTGTGTGATAAACGGCCCTCTACGGTTTATAGAATTTCACCTTGCGACCGTATAAAATTCCACTGTGTGACGGCAGGTGGTGAATGTTCACGAACGCCGTCGGCCACGAGGAAAAATCGTAGATGGTACCGCGAAATAATAATACAAAGTGCGGGCAAAAAGAAGGAATGGCCTGGGGGAGTCAGAAGACGCAGGTAGAAGCAGATGTTCATACGAGGCACGCGACAGCTGTGCGCCACCATTCGGCTTCTTCCTTCGTTTAGGCGATTTGATATCTGCCAACAAAGTAGGTACCGACCAACGGCTGTCTTAGAAACCATACTCTGGTTATCTACCCAAGAATTTACCCGGCAAATAGAGGAAGTTAACTTCGATATACAGAAGTTGCTGTGATATTTACTCGCGTTTCCTTGTTTTATAGCATTGTAACCTTACCTAAATGGAGGTATTATACGGTTGCTATGTGTATTTTTACGAAAGGCAAAATGTCACGCGAACAGCAGCTTCTATAGACTCAGTGTGGTACTTATAAGACTTATAAGAACACTGTGGTTAAGAAAGAGAGTTATTTCAGTGTTTCTATAGCGGTTCCTTTTAATAATTTTAATTTATCGACAAAGATCATTTTAGTCGTCAAAGTATGATAAAAGAAAAAATGTCTTTCGTATGAAGAAAAAACTTGAATGAGAGCTACTGGCATGCAACGCATCTATTTGCGCATGTACAGAAATAGTACACCCACTCACGTTTAGACTGGTGGCACACGACTCACGTGCCATATATTTCCTTTCGTAGAATAAAAGCACCCTCTTTCCACAAAGTCGTTCATCCTTGCCTAGCTGCCTGGCTGCCTGAAACCGGTCCAGATGCAGCGGATTTAAGTTGCATACCAGCTGCCGTCCTATGTATATATACTCCGAAAGACATATTTCCTTTCAAAATAATATACAATACTTCTCCATAGTTCGTGTTTTAAACACGGCTGGGCTTCGTATATTCCACCTGAAGCAATTTAATAACGTAAATAAGCCTCGGTAAAACCGATTGGACCGCTTCTCTCAATCGACGAATATTAAATAATAAATCGTGTAATAAACCGTGACATTTCACAGAATTAATCGGATCGTATACGATATAGATACATACAGCAGAAAGATGGCAAACGCTACGAATGAGAACCGTTCTAACGTGATTTGTTCCGGAACGTTCAATCTCTTCGTAGACATCCGGCATTATGGTTCCTTTAATAAGGACATAGGCACGCGTACCACATGTTTCCAAGGGAGTAAGTTCACCCTCTTTCCACTGTCACTCTCAAGACTCTGAAAAAGTTGGACGAGTAGGGCAGTTAACAGCTCCTTCTCGTGAAAGGATCTCTCACGCGTGCAATATACCTCGTGCTGAGTAAATATTCTCACCCCATCTTGAAACTTCTTATTATCATCGCGTGTATTTGACGGATCCCATAAGATTTTCAAGCTGTATCGACTCGAATCAAAAAAAGGAAGAAACAGTGTCGGTAATTACACGGTCCTTAAATCTCTACACCATCCAAAATGATAAACTTCTCCGAAGCAAACGTGGCCCTGGCTAAATTGCCACGTTCCCCGTGGTGATCGCGAGATTCCGTTGTCGCAAAACAGACGCGCAATGCATCATTGCCTGCTGTACAGGGGGGGTATCGTGAAATTAGCATAAATCTTGATAGCCGATAAACGCCGCCTCTCTTTATGCGTAGTGGTTTCTCGTGGTTCTCCGCGTTGCAGAAACCGGTCCAGAGAGATGCGCTGTCGGTAGTTGGACAGCAGCTGCCTGCCGATACGACATGCTTACACGCAACCGTGCTGGACGCGTAACATTGTGTCCTGTCCGTTCTTCTCTTACTCTTGCATCGAAGAAAATAATCGATTGTCTTGTAATTAATTTAATGTCAGACATGGAGTCACGCGATTGCGCCAATACCGATGTCGGTATCGGTATCGATCGTTCAAACGAAATCGCAGCCACGCTCGAATATCATTGTACCTATACGAAAGAAAACAGCATGTCCATAATATAAGAAGCAGACAATTTCCTTCGAAAGAAAGCGTTCCCGACGTTCGAATAAGCGGGTTTGAACGTCGTTCACGATCGCACACCCTCTTCTTTCGTATGCATTGAAGTCAGCGGAGAGATAGATTGAAACGATTACTCCGATACAGGTTTGGATCCCGAAGAAAGGCAAGGATAAAAGTTTCCTTGTGGTTCGTGTTACATCTTTGCATCGACGCATGCATTTATCGTGGACGGCATTTTCCTGGCCGAACGAGAGAAATAACCGACACGATGGAACCGATTCAAAGACATACGTGCCGGTATACACACATTGTAGATCGGTATGATAAAAACGCCAGAGCGTATAAACGATTTCGTTGGCATAATCGCGAAGAGAAGTCCGGGGCGCGTGCCACCTACCTTCGTTCCTCGTTTGTATTCAACGAAAAGGACCGCATCGTTCGGATAAATTGTACGCGCGTGTACGTCTCGCATGGTTTAACCATTGATTCTTCTCTTAGTATTCCGCCTCCCTTCGTAATAGCTTAGCCAACGCGCATCCAGACCCGAAAGCATGTCAGTCACGTATCGGTCATTATTATTCGTTGTTCGCTAGCGTTCGTTTGAAACCAATAATAGCCGTTCGTGTTGTTTTTAATTGCAAACAACAGCTTCGACCGAAAGATTGGTTCCTTCGTGCGATAGATAACGTGTATCTGTGAACAGACAAAATTGAAAATTTGATGGAAATCCTAGAATCACGATACAGTTGGAGAGTATAGGTAAATTGGTGTAGTTTTCTTTCGAAAGGCATCGTTCGATACTGACGAAATTTTCACAGAACCTTGATACTATTTGGATCACAGGCTCGAAATCCAGTACAAGGACTTTAAATAGTGGATGGCAGAGTTTCGTGCAATCCTTCGCTGACAATATCGACTTCCACAACTTACGAGTTAGCTATATCGACGGCTCGTGACATGGATTCCATTAGACAGCCGGTTACGTATGTAACAATCCGAAAACTTGAAATTCAGGACGTTTCTTTTTATATATCATGATTTATATATCACGACCTGAAACTTGTCAGAGTCGCGATCTCACGACCCAGGAATTGTTGATGTAGCGATTCCACGATCCAGTGGTTATGAGTGTCGAATTCTGTGTCAGATAGAGGTCGATATCGGCATTTCACGACTCGAAGTTCTCCATTATTGAAATCTCCTGACCTGATAATCGAAGGCATCGTGTCGTCAACTACGAACATCCTTAAGACTGTATCGAGGATCTCATGTCTCGAATTATTTCCTCAATTATTTCCGTGATAGCGCAGCAATACTGTAAGCTCGAACTCCGCGGTATGAATACCAACAGGAGCAAAGAATTCAAATATCCACGAAGCTCGCAGCTGTTTATCTCATCGATGAACTTTCCTCGATGGCTTTGCGATTGTTCCTTCTGGCACATCGTTGATCCGCAAAGAAAGGGATTTCAATCTATGGAGAATAATTTGAACCCCGCAGCTACCATCCGACCTCTTTCGCTGCTTGAAATCGTCTGCATCGAGGTCGAGGTCAAAGAATTGAGATTAATGCCTGTAGTTGTAAACGAGAAACAAGTGCGCTTTTGTGTCACCCTTTAATACAGCAATTCTCAACCAATCTCGAGACGCATAACAGGTCGATAATTAAGAAACATGACGAAACAATAAAACAGAGGAATAAAGAGAGGAGAAACCTTCAAACGCGACCAACGAAGCGTTAGGTTACTTTTCAGACGAACCGCTTTGCTCGTCGAAAAGGTTTTTCTGTTGGAACATCGTTCACTTTTCGCTTCAAGTCCCTGACCCATTGTTTTATCGATTCGACCGCGTAATCCATTGTTTCCATTTAAACACGCGACAGACAAAAACATACGCACTAACCGTCTACGGCGGGATTTTGCGAGATTTTTGCCAAAAAAACAGTCCTCGCAAAAATTCTACGTAGGTTGATTTGTAAATTCAATTCGATCGAGTTTAAATTTAGCGCAATTTTCTTGGCGATTTGTTCTAGCCCAATTTGAATAACGGTACCGCGATGTAGTGGAAAGCGGAAGAGAAAAAGAAAGGGGAAGAAAGAGGCAGGTTGGAAACCTCTGATCCAACGTATCTCTTTGCGATCTAAATCCTTTTCAACTGAACGGATTTGTTCCATTTAATTCGTGAAAAGCAGTAACTTTAATTTGACTTAACTTACAAATCGAGCTTACGTATGAAAGCTCGTGACATGAATGAGAAACGGCCGAATGAAAATCAGGTACACTTTATCGTCCCTGTGAGACATTTTGACGTTTCAGCCCCACTTTAAAATTCAGCTTTGTCCAACATATGTAACAACATTTCGAATAGACTCTTTCTTAGCGAAGCTTTAAGAACAAATATTTAAGCTTACGGTGTCAGAAGTCCCCCTTCGACAATTTCTCTAACGACGTTCCACCTAAAAGTATTAATAACGTCTAATGGTGAAGTAAAACAAGAATAAAACAAGAATAAAATTGAAGCATCTAGCGAGGTAACTCCGACGCGACATTATTATAAAAACAAAGGCAACACTATAACCACGCTCGAGACCTTTTTGAAAACTGTGAGAACGACCGCTACGGTACAAGGAGGTTCCGCTCCGTGTGAACGTGGCCTTAGAAAAACCACCTTGTCCTACGCATCGCCATTCTACTAGGAACGACGATGTTGGAATTCAGTCGACCGTCGGTTCTCTTCTTGCCTCTCACTTTCTTTTTCATTATTCCTTCGAGCCTGCCTTTCCTTCCTTCCTGCTACCATTTATATGGCCGCCTTGATTGCTTCGCAGCCGTTTCCCTTTTATTCACTGACAATGACCTTCCACCGTGGAAAGAAAATAAAGCGTACAGGGAGAGAGTGGTCTCGTTCTCTTCTCATCTTCTGCAGTCGGTAGTGACGCGATATCAAGAATTTTTCTTGGAATTCTTTCTTCTTGGATGTTCGCGACACCCTAAGATTATCCAGCGCCGTGGATAAGATAGTAATTTCGATTCAGATCACAGCCATCTAAAATTGTTATCTATCTGCAGACACACGAATCGAAATATTGGAAATATTTCGAGAATAAAAATTATTTGCTGCATCTTTGCTGCAGACAAATTTTTACTGTACGGCCACTTTAATTCAAATTGCAACATGTTATTGTTTTGACATAGGGTTAAGAATTGGAACATTGGGGATTTTTCGAAAATATAAAAATTGTTTTGTTCCGCCACTAATATACATCATAGATATCGATAGTTCTCTAGTTTAGAATATCTTACGATAAACAAGTATTTGACACGCTGTAAACAATTCGTGGATCACTATTTGCATCGCAAAGCAGTTCAAAACTCTACCATCTGTGCTACGACAAGAATATCATCTTCGAATCGAATAGATCCATTTGAGTCGACATCAAACGTTACTATGAAGTTTATAGGCGAATCGATGAATTCGCTTTCGGATATCACCGAGAATAAAAGTCTACGGAATTGATTCGAACTTGATCTAACGTGTTTTCGACGAAAGAAATGAGCCAGCGGCTGTGTGAATCGAACGAACGATTTCTCGTGGAACGAATTGGAGCAGCATATCATTTTTATGCGCGTTTGGTTCCGCCGATGTACTTATTCGAAACCACTGTGAGTAACGGAGCTACATTTTTCGCGGTCCTTTAAACGAAGCGTGAAACTCTTGTAATTCGGGACGAAATAAAATATGAAATATCTAATAAAATTGATAATTCCGCATTGCGTAATGTACGGTATCAAATATCAAAGGCAGTGAGAAATATATCAAACTGAAAATTACGAATGTTCATTACCCATAACGAGTTGCTATATAACGTAATATAATAAGTGACGTTTGAAATTTAATAATTCTACCATCGTTATAATCAATCGGTTGACCAATCATAAATCGCAGTTAATAATTAACGATTCGCTGGTAAATTTATGTCAACCACGAGCAACTTAAGTGGATAAGTATAAAAGGCATAAACATTATCTCTCTATCGTAATCTGCATGGAAATGATCAAACGAGGGGGTCTTAGCCGAAGTTTCTTAAAATGGCGTGGAACGTACCCAAAAGTCGGCGTCCTCACGGTGATTTCGCGGAAAGAATACAAGTTTGCCGCACTGTGACACGAATTGCCGTTGAACATGGTTCAACGACTGATTTAAACTGCTAATCCTCTTAGCAGAGGGAACTTAATCCGGTAAAATCGTTACGTAGTTCGTCGAGACCACGAATTTGAAGAGATGAGCACGTGAGATATGTCGTTCTCAATGATTCGGTATTTTCGTTCCCGAATCAGAGAAAAAGTTTTCGGATCGATCGTCGTTCGCCAACGTCTTTCCTTCTTCTATTATTTTCATTTTCTCGTTTCGAACGGAGTTTCCTTCCCTTATATTCGAAGTTACTTTCCGCGGCCGATTCTTTTCCTCTTTTTATTTTAATTTCACGAATGCTTTTACGTTTCGTTCGCGACATCGATATCAGAACACCGGAGAACTTTCCTTGTTCACGGGGAACGCTTGTTCGCAAACGTGTCAATAGTTTGAAGATTACCACGGAAATTTTATTTCACGGTCTGTCTGTTTTCTGGGGAATGAAAAAAGAGAGAGAGAGAGAGAAAAAAAAACAGGGATAACAAACTGCTAGATGCGATTCCAGGTAGAATTGCCACGACCTGCTGTATTTTTTTTTCCTTGGTTTTGGAACCATTCCAGCTTTTATTTTTTTCTTCCGCTCGAAGAATCGTGTTACCTGTATTTGCACATAGTCAGAATATTTGTTAACATTTAGTAAAAAATTCTCGATTTCGTGATTATTTGTGAAAATGAAATGAAAAGCTACGATTTACGCAAATGTTACAAATGTACAGTCATTAGTTACTAATTTTAACTTAAACACCATCAAATGGATTTCTAGCATTTTATCAGTTGCCCGATCGCTTAATCAAGCGCGCGGTACCGAAAGTAATTTACATACTTTCGGTTTGCTCAGCTTGAGGCATACAAAATAGTAGAATAGAACGTTAACGATAGAACGTTCGCTTTCTCGTGATTAACCCTCGAAATAAAAATAGCTGCGCCGGCGCTTGCATACGCAAAGGCTAAGCGTGAAATGGCGAATATTCGTTAAGTGCCATTGTTCGTGCATAGAGTCCGATTCCAACGTCAAGATTATTCGGATATTATTGAAAGCACGCCGTCATGAATATGAATTGGCAAATAGGATAGCACTTTGCACGCGGAAATGCATCACGAGCGATTTACGGCTGTTCCGATCTTCTCTTCTCGACGCATCGGTTCTATTATATATCGTTTGAGTCGCTTGTCGATGCGTTTGCTTTTTGTGACGATCCAGACGGAATTCCTCGAACGCTTTTCGGCAGCTGTTCTTCGACCAAACGTTTCACATCCTACACACGATGTATCTAAATGTTCTATCGTAGAAGTATCTGCACATGAGCTGTATTTACATAAACGCGCATAAGTACTTTATATCGTACTTATACTTTTTATTATGTTTGTTATTTTTCTAGTCACCCTTTGATGTTATTTCCGATTTATTCCCGTTACCATTTTCACGGTATATTTCATCAGCAACGAAGTCAGAACGCAAACAAACGCGGAAATAAATGTCGTTTGCTTTATCTCTGAAAAAACTTAAAACGGCAAACTTATATCCTGTTGGCGGGCCATTAAATGGATCGAGAGCTCGAGAAAGCGCGGCGAAAAACCTTCGTAAACGACAGATCACCTGAATTCCTCTTCTCTTTGTAACTTCGCTACATCAACAGGGCGCGCACACAGTCTCTCGTTGGCAACGCTGAAAAATTCTCTTCTATACCAGAAAGCGAGGATCGATGCGTTTAAACGAACGTGTCTCCAAATGTGTTTGAAACCTCGATAGAAAAGGCTACGTTTTAAGGTAATAGATCACAAGGAAGACATATAACATAAGATATATATTACCAACGGATCGTAATAATTAAACGATGATATCGTAAATTGAAATTCGATAGTCATGTAGCGAGTAGGGTTGTATCGGCTTTCACGAGAACGCATAGTTCGTGGGACATGGCATCCTTGCCACGACTTGGTCGACACGTGGTCGTGACGATCATAGGTTCCGCTACATGTTCGAAAAACTTCGTATCCCCGAGGAAAGCGAGTTCCCCTTAACGAAAAAGGAGAAATTCAATCGAACCACCACTTTGCACCGCAATCACGAAAGTGTATTACATCCCTTGGGTCTTTAATCCAACGATAAATTTGCAGTTTCGTAGTCGCGATCCCACGACCCGAAAATCATCGATATCGCTTGCTCTCACGGTCTAAAATTTGTCACTATCGCGACCTGACGACGTGGAAATTTGTTGGTATCGTGATCCCCCGACCGAGTAATTTGTCGATACACCGTAGCTCCGCGAACCAGTGATTTGTTGATATCGTAATTTTCGCGATACGAAAGTTACCCGGAATCGCAATATCATAATTTGAAAGTTACCATTATCGTAACTTTCCAACGGTGAAAATTTACCAACGTCGCGGGCTCGCAATCAGAAAACCACTCCTCTCGTCCTAATGTCTCAATATATCCAAGAAACGACGCGTACGTTGGTGATAGCGATCTGCTGTATAAAAATCTCTAGAACCGAGGAAATTTATTTTGTCGTTAGCGCGTACGACGTGGAAATTCGCTGATATCTTCTTACTATCGAATCTAATTTTTTGCGATTTCGATGAGCAACGAGCAAAAAGAAACGCGCTTCCATCTCTGTCTTTTGCACACTACCGTTCGATGATTTATGGCTGCCAGAGATTTATACATCCGAATCCGAGCTGGCAATAAAAGTTCGCTCCGTGATGCACGACTCTTCGTTACTTTTGATCTCTTCAACTTTTCCGACCGACGATGTCGCTCATGCATCGATTATTATGCTCCTTTATGACTCATTAAGCTACCTGTATTGCATATTAATATTAAATTTATACCCGGAGCAAATCCAATTCGCTCGTAAAACGAATGTCGATGCAGTTAGGAATTTACAGATTACGTGCGTTACGATGTTAAGCTATCCACTGTGTTGCTTTTCAAATTTAATTAGCTGGCTCACGTAGTGTTCTACTTTTCGAGCCGCGATCTCGAACACTTTATTCCGCACGCATTACCAAAGTAAAAACTGACTAACCGTGTGTGGAATGTCTATCGTACGAAAGAGTGTTTAGAAAGTATGATCCGTTATTGAAAACACATATATTAAATTGCGTTACGTCAATGGAGTTTCTCAAGGTAGCGCGTTACCTACAAATTTACCACGATACCGAGAAAAATGTATTAATAAGTAATTTCGTTTCAATGATCGCGTTGCTGTGTACCTTGAAAATGGAAAAGCGAACTCTGCGGAATACCCTGCACACTGCGAATTAGGTTATACGTTTCGCAATTATTACGTGCAATCTGCTTAATTGAACATGTCGGTACACCGCACAGGAATGGAATCGAAACTGCAAACAGTTTCGATACGTGAAACACGAGCAAAAGTGAGAGCAGAAAATACGTTGCAAACAGAGAAGAATTCCTCATAGAAGAAATAAGTCGGAACTGGTGTGAAATTTGTTATGGTATGGGTTTATTTGTAACTTTTGCATTTTTTCGTTTCAAGAAAGGAAACCTCCCGGATTCGCGAAAATTCACACAAATATTTTTCTCGAAAATCGAGTCTGGCAAAAACCTCCGTTATTTTCAGCCAGAATTTTTTGCGCTTGATTCACGTTATAAATGTCTACTGCACTCTAAAATGAATCGAACTCGCGGTGGAAGTGTTTTTTGACCTCCCTTTTTTTTGAAACAACGCGTATTTACAAGTGTTGATCTTGTCTCGATGGTTGAAACATTATTGTTGATCTTGATCGCTTATAAACTTCGAAGTTTGAATTTTTAACTTTTTTCTGCTATTTAAATATAACCTCTAGTACGCAGATTTCAACTAACGAAAAAGCAACAACAGCTTTAAAGCAGACTCTCGTATCGAAGAGAACACGAGAATAACAGATAAGATTTTCCATTTTTCACAGAAGAGCAGTTTTAATATTCGATATGTCGTCAATCAATCTCGCATTGCCAAAACTGTCTTTACTTTTGAAACGAAAAATGTGTTTTTCAACCTTTCTATAAGTTTAAAAATATTACTTGTTGTAATATTAAAATATTGATTCTTAATACTTACACCCGTGAATAATAATAATAATGATAATAATAAAAATGCTATTTTAGGTTAAATTACAAAACTTATATTTTTCAATTACTTTCTGCTATGTGCAAATGTCATATTAGAATACCCTTTTTTAATCATAATTATCATTAAAATCAGAAAATCAACAATGTACTTGTCAGGATTCTTTCACCTTCAGTTAGCCTTACACCAGTCATCCAGTGAATAAGCTGGTCTAGTTCGACAAAGATGCAGATGCTGTTCCTTTCCTTACGCAAACTCGGCATTACTGGGATTTCTCGCTTGTCTATCATCCACGCTTCGTCTTGAGATATTACAAATTTTTATAGCGGACGACTACCAAGCTTGGCAATTATCGATTTCACGGTACTATCGGCTATAAATCGTAGCAAATTCCTCTGTCAGAGCGAGACAGTAACGGTAACAAACATTTTTACGCAGCTCGGCGTAAGGGGTAGTTTTGAATCGATTTGAATCGTGGCTAGGACACGTCCAAAGCGATGAAGATAAAAAGCGCAACTACGTACTCACGTATATAGGTGCGTTGGTGCGTTGCAGTTGTACGAGGGAAGCTGTATTGCGAAACCGGTAAGATTTTACGACCGGTTCTTACGGCCTGTAACAGCACACCCACGTGAACTTAGGGCGATAAATACGATTGTTTATTTGGCCAGGGTGCATCGATTTATCTGTGCACTGTGTCGGAAAGTCGATCGTCCAAAAAAAGAAAAAGAAAAAAAAGGAAAGAAAGAAAAAACGACGCGAAACCAGTCGGAAAGCACCGATATAAGCGTTGAATAAATTTCTCTCTTAACAGTCGCCCTTAACCCTTCGTCCTGATCAGCCTTTTAGTCGGCTTTTAGTATTTTACACCCCGTTTCTCTCCAGGAGGAACGAACGCTCGAATAAATACAGGATGTGTTCGGATTCGATTCTTGATTACGTTTTCCATAATTCAATCTTCTTCTTTTTAACTTTTGTCGTGGATCTCGTTGACGATATGGTAATCAATTAGGGTCTCGGAATTTTATTTGCTTTGACTTGTATATATTTATTTATCCGTCTGCATTTCTACGTTGAGGAGGTTTATGTTCGTTTTTATATTCGCTGGACCATCTCTTAAAATTACGTACGCAGTTGAAGTAACAGGTAACGAACGAGGTAGCAAGGCTGAAACGTTGTTGTGACAGAGATACGAGTTTTACAAAATATCCTAGGCGACGCTGAACTCAGATTTCGTTTACATAAATCAGAGTTATCCAATTCGGCTGTAACTTGTTACAGAGTGAAAATGTTTTGAGAGCTTTCACGAAACTGTCGCGTATACCTGTCTGGATCAACAGTCTTTATCAAACAAATTTCATTTTTTCGATGCCACCGTAAAGTATCGAATTACCTCCCTTGACGGACGAATTCGTACTAATTGCGATCGTAATAAAAACATGATTGCATAATTGCGAATTTTAGCATGCGACGAAGTAGGCACCTCGATCGTAAAATATTGTTCATAAATATCGTCCTTGAGAAAAAATACATTTTTCTTATCGAACTCCGCTAAAATGTGTTTTACGTGCTACTTAACTTCGACGATAATCGTATCGTATTTTAGCATATTTAGATTAGAAGGAAAGGTAAACAACGAAATAAGTTACGCTAAATTACACATCTATGTACTGTGTCCCGCATCAGCAAAGGCTATTAGTATTACCACGTTAATTCGTCAGTTACGAAATACCACAATTTAAATTGTAATTGGCTCCGCTTCGCGAAAATAACGTTTAGATCAATATTTAAACAATACTCGTAAAAGATCGCCATTTTCAATGTTGAAAATTCAACGTACACGAAACCACAAGCCACGCAATACCATTTCCAAGAGTTTAACTAAAAAACCAAAGCGTGTCAACGGAAAGATTCTCGCGTCGCAATGTCGAAGCGTTAAACAATCGAGATAATTATAAGTACAAACGCGTGTAGTTTCCAGCAGATATTTATCCAGGGACTCTGTAAAGGTTTCGTTTCGAGATGGCACGGAAATGGTTTTGTTCCCATCAGCCTTGGAAATATTGACCGAGTTCCTTGCACTTTCCACGCGAAAACCAGCTAATATTCCGGCCTCGTTCCCCGTACACGTATGTCATGCTCGATGATTACGAAACTCTAGATAACGACGAGATTAGCTAAGGTGCGGTGCGAGAAGTACTCGCGGCGAGTTGCCGCGACGGTTGCTAATATCCGCGTGAGCGCTAGTCTATGATTCACCACAAGCAACGTCTCGATGTCTCAATTTCCGAAACGAGAGGCAGGATTTTCCCTCGTTTCTGTTTCCCTCCGGTGCTACCGGTAAATATTAACTAAAGATGGTTGGTACTCAGGCACACATTCGACGTTCGAGCACTCTGTTACGCCGTTAAATAAATCACACGGCCAACATCACGCGTTCTTCTGTTGCTTAGAATCTATCCCACGTACACCTCGTACAAATTGCCCCGACCAACGTGGAAAAATCCGACAGATAACAAGGTTTCTGTGTGAAATCTGGCTTCAATGCCCTCATCGACACTCCTTCTGGGAAAGCTCATAAAGTCGGACATTAATGGCGTTAATCGTCCCACCTAATACCGTAGCGTGATCTTACCTTGCTGTCGAACGCTTCCTGTTCGCGAGGGCACGCGACCGTGCAAATCATTTCCCACGATGCTTTCACTCTGACCTAATACGTCATTATCGGCGCGAGAATATCGCCGTACTATAAACGACGGTTCGTTCGACAGACGACGGTTCGTTCGACAGACGACGGTCCGTTCGATAGACAACAGAACGAACGATTTGGTCGTCAGCCGGCGAAAAGAGCAACGGTGTTCCAGTGACGTGCGTTCGAACGACGCGACGTGCGCCCGGACGACTCGAGTGTGACGTTAAGACATGATTTTTATGCTGGCAAAACGAATTTTTACACGGTTTCCACGCTCCTGAGTCTCTCGCTTGACTGACAGGCGAGTCGTTTTCATCTGAAAGCGAAGGATCACGAGATACCAACAGAAGCGCATCGATTTATCCCACTTTCTACGTGGTTGTCGGTCGAAATGTGGACGTGACGGATCCTTTCTCGTAGCTTGGGAGTGGTTCGGATAAAACCTGTCGGTTTAGAAACAACAAACGCGTCTTCTTCCTTAAGCTCGTCGAACGATCCGTTTATAGAGGAATCGATGACGAGTTTCTAATTTATGAAAGGGGAACAAAGGAGGGCTTTGAGTATATAATTCCAAGTGCTATGTATATATTCATTGCACGACGCACTAGCTCTTATAAGTCTCCCGAAGTGATACTTTCGTCAGGAAATACACGGCAACTACTACAACGATCATAGAAAACATTGACGATAACGAGTTTATAAATCAGAGAGGATTTTCTCTGGTGAAACAGCTAGCAAAGTTCCGAGCGTTGATGCGTTCAACGATTGGCAAACAAGAGGATCTATGGATTTGATCGTACGATCGTAGATCACCCTCTCATAGATCATTGTCGGATGCAATATATCGACATATCCGAAGGGCGATTATCGACGAGCGAACGTGTAAATCACGCGCAGAGACCCTCAGCCGCGTAATTTATTACCCACTACCTGACCACGATGACAAGTCTTGCCCTATAATAATTTATTATGCGATCTAATCGCTTCCCAGCGTTCATTTTTACCCCTTGTCAATGTGAAAGTCTCGGCTCTATGCGACACGACGGTGTCAAAGGTCTTGCGTAAACGTGAATCATCTTGGAATTCGTACGTACATTCCAGCTGTTCGCTAATCAAGATTATGCGTGTTCATTTTTTTTCGTCCGAAGGTTGTTCGTTAAACGAACAAGAACATTTTTCCTACGATAACACGATAAAAATTGATCGTTTAATTTGATTTCAGCAATAACAAAGGAGGATCCTGGCAACGTGGCCAGAATTCCCAAAGGTCGAGCCCCAGCCCCAGTCGACTTCACCACGCACAGGAAGCAGCCACACCTCACACAGCTCCTGTTTCCGTGAGTATCCGAATCCCTCCGGAAATTGAATCGTTTTTTTATTATAATACGACCTATCGTTCCATTATACCGACTTCTAGAACGTACACCAATCGGCGTGCGATTCCTTATCAATCATCAACCAATTTCTATCCCCCAACGGTATCTTAAAATTTAAGAAAAAGTAAAAACCGAAGAAAGAAAAGCGAGTAAGTCATGAAAAAAACGAGGTGATGGAAAAATGCTTTCAGATGTTTTTAACATTCGAGGAACAGCGTAGCCGCGTTTCTCTTCTTCTAAAAGTTTCGTGGTCGATTCACCGGAAGGCTCTCGCAACTTTCTTTCCCAAGAGAACTTCCGAGCGGCTCTCTTGAACTTTTCAGCCGTCTTATAGCGTTCCGGAGCACGATCGATAAAAGGTTTCCAAGAGTTCCCCCCTAGTCTTCTGAAATTATCACTGATTTTCTCAATCGTACCCAACGAGGAAAGTTGGGTTGCTCTCTCGTGTATAATGTTATAATACTAAATCCCTACTTAGCATAATATTTCGAGAATAGAACGAGAGTCGGTGAAACGCTAGCGACAGAACGCATAACGATCTCAATTAATATCACCGGGCTACGTGATAAATTATCACGAGAAACAGTTCTGGTTGCGGTGCTCGTACGTCCTTTGCAGATAAATTCGCAAACTTACAACAATGCGACAGTTAGTCGGGGCAAAACGTTTCGAGGTTTAATTAAGCTGACCCGAATCAACGCAGCTGGAGCTCTGTTGTTAAGTTTGTATAAGAAACTCGTAGAAAAGACGGTTTTCGCGTAGCTTTTATAACGTTTCATACGCTTTCACAGCTAAAAGCGTTTGCTTGCAGCTCCTGGAGAGGATCAGCCCTCTTAACAGGACGCACTTTCATCGTAATTTCTCGCGAGAACTTTCCAACGACACGAAATAAAAATAGCGTGTAGATTTTGTGTGAAACACGGTATTGGATGTTCAAAAACAGTCGTACTATGTAATGTAACGATTTCATAGAAGAGTAACTTCAATCATTTTCGTTCATTACATTCGACTGATATGCTGATACGTCAAAACCTAGTTTGCTCATTCGTATGTAATGATACGTACATATCCTCGTTCAAAATTCTTAGAAGAATTACTAGATTAGTTTCAAAATTGAAAAAATTGTGTGCATAATAAAGGCATAAAAAATAGTATTCATATAAGAAAACAGTAATAAAATCGTAATATATTAACAATTTATTCGAACCTGCAATTTAAAACTCATAGTCTATTTACATCGAATTCCAAAGTTTCATCAAAAATAGAGGTCATAAGATTTTAGAGAAAGGAATTCACTAACATCCTTCATATACGAGTACAATTTCATTGAGATTTTCATGACATTAAGTACATGTAGCTGTCCTCTTTTGTCTCTATTAGCTGCAGTAGATATGCTAATCGTGATAGTCAAATATTATTCAATCCTTGTTAAGATATAGGTACTTACTTTAAACTACGCTCAACCGACTATGTGTTTGTTCTCGTTACATAGTATGCTCGCTATGTGTAGACTATACACGCCTGCTGTCGTTGACGAATGGCTTGGTTAAACCATCGAAAGTACTTCCATCCCCCTTCTAATGCCTTTCCAACAGCGATCCTCGTGCGCGATTACAAGAAATCCGATAGAAACTTTTCAACGCGGTTCGATCGGCAGTGAACGCGCGCAATAATAAAGTCGTCGTGGCTACTTTTATTTCTCGATACTCGTGTAATCCTTTCGAATTGTCGAGAACCCGAAGGTGGATGGAATCGGACAAAGAGCGGCGAAGCAGACGTTGCGAGGCTCGCTTCTCCACTTCTCCTACGGGAAGTTGTGTCACGGCCACGATAACGTGTCTAAGATTTGCATCTTCGCGAGGGAATTCCACGATCTCGCGGCACGAATCCGGAATGCGGCGTGTTCGCGTGGATATCCAGGCTCGAAAAGCGGGTTTGCTGGATCCTCCGGATGATCTCGATCACTCGAGCGGCGCGCGTCCCCGTAGACCGAAACCGTCCGACAAGAATCTCCGATCGCAAACCAAATCCCGTCGTTCTATCGCCTGTTCGAGCTTTTCTTCCGTATTCCGTCGGACGCGAGCCACGATGGATCAAGGACGTAACACGACGTCGTGGCACGACTTTAAAGCGACTCACCCGCCTTCCGGGACAATATGTCACGCGCCACCATGATCGATACTTTTTTCTACGTGCTATCCGGGACGCTCAGGGTGACGCGTAGAATTTTCCGTCCACGAGAAGGTCAAATTGCTTGAACGAAAAGAAACGTGGCGATGGGAGGTATGGAGGGGGAGGAACAAAATCGATAAGTTGCTGCGCTTTTAATACTTTTTAGAGAGGAAGGTGTAGGCGGTGGTTTTCTGAAAGTGATTTATGGTACTGTGGTCCTTCTTCTTGTTGTGTCCTATATTAGCCGAGAAGAAAATATTATTTAATATGAATGTCAGAATATGGAATTGGAGAAACAGATAAAACATGTAAAATCATAGAACGATGCTTTTAATACTTATTAAAAATTTAGCATGCGCTATGAAAATGAGGATGGCCTCAAAGATATTAGCTTTTCGTTCTCTTTAATGCTAGACCAGAGGATAAAATATTTTTGATGTAGAGATAAAGGTACAGGATTATGTGGGATCGCAGAACGATGCTTTTGATAGTTATTAAAAGAGGAACGTGGAATGGTGAATAGTTTTAAAGATGTAATTTATTTAATTTGTTGTTAGACCACGAGAACACATCTTCCGATATAAATAGGAGACGATAGATTTCGATAAACACACAAACCATGTAAAATCGTGGATTAGAATATTCCCATGAAATTAAGATAATCATTGAGATAATCTGATGGAATCTGCGACGCAGCTTACAAAGGCGATGTCCACGGTTACATCTAATTGTCAGCTAAATACCTGTCCCGTAATATGACAGTGATCTGTGCATAAACCTGGTAGATACAGTCAATTCGACACGACATTGTTACCGGTAATGTTAACGTGCAGGTACGCGATGTCGTTGGTGTGAATGATGCATGTCGTAGCAAGAAATGATACGCAGCTACACGTACAGTTAGAATGCAATATGTAATCGGTATATATTAACACGCTCTAATTCAAACGTAGGTGTAATTGAAAGAGTTAATGAAATTCTGTCTTCTGATCTTTCATGCGAAACGCTTGCGTCGACGATACGCTTTTTCTTCTCCTTCTGTTTTAATTAATAGCCAACGCAACTTTGTGTAAACGTGTATATGCGTGAATGTACATCGTAAAAGTGAAAATAATTAGAGGAACACTCGTTCGAATTATTTTATCACTGGCTAAGCTATCCAATATACTAAAAGCTTCAACCCTGTTACAGGATACGATTCTAGGAATTGGGACGAGTCGTAGTTTTTTTCTAAGTAAGGAAAGAAGAAGTCGGTCGTGGGAAACATCGCGCGATTTAATAAGATTTACTCTCCCCTGACTACATTTTCTTTATGAATTATACGCAAACCGTAATTGCGGTCTCTCTTTAAGACTGGAATAATCAAACCTAGACTTTCTTCCTTGTAATTGCTAAAAAGACGTAGACACATTTGACGAAGTTAATGTGAATTTTTGTTCAAATGGAAATTTTATCTTTGCCATACTATTTTCATAGTTATTTATATATCTACGCGTGTGTTTAATTATCTAATTCTAATCCTCCTTATATGAGTCCTATGCGCCGACTGCAGGTCCTAACATATGTTCTCGTCCTCTCTATAAATTGACGATTCTTTCTTTATATTTACAAATATATCAAAATATATCAAATCAGAGATATTAAACAACCAAGGTAATTTAAATTAAGTTCCTTCAAAAACAAGCGACAGAATCGTGGTTGAAAGATAAAAGTAATTAAGAGAAGTTAGCCGAACGTCAAGAGCCGCAGGTTATCGAGAGCATTGGAACATTCGAAGGTAATGATCGAACGGTACCATACCTATGCAAATAACATATATTCCTGTGACAGCGTGCATTTAGATTCGTGGCTGAGACGTCATAAGCGCGAAACCATTATTCATCCAACCTTTCTATCATCAGACGCTTCCGAGGAGGAAATTACGAATCTCGTGTTTAACTGATCAAACGTCTGACGTATTTCTTTGAAAATAATTTCGCGACGTTACCGCTTCTAGTATTATTCTACAACTTCTTCATGATTGATGTTTATTTAATGAATCTGCAGAACTATCAACATCGAGGATTTCGAGCAACTTTCCCTATTCACCGAAAAATCAATCGTATATAGCTTACATAGATAACGTTTTCCTTATCGTTCTTCGAGATTCGGCACACAACTTCGATAGCTATTACAAACCATTTCAATATTTCTCACTGATTTTATTAAATTTTATTCGATTTCGACAAAACGAACGAGATGCATTGGAATCCGATTCTGCGGACAAATAAACGCGCG
Organism: Bombus vancouverensis nearcticus; assembly: GCF_051014615.1. Lineage (NCBI taxonomy): Eukaryota > Metazoa > Arthropoda > Insecta > Hymenoptera > Apidae > Bombus > Bombus vancouverensis. The sequence continues at coordinate 2,531,814 of NC_134920.1, forward strand.
CCGATTGGCTCGTATACCTACCTATTAAATCAGAATTTCTTCCGGTAGAGTAAGTTAGCTGAATGCCTAATCAAGCAGAGATCAGAATTCGTCTGGATCATTCCATTGCGCCAAAATCGTGTACAGATGAATAATTCGGCAGTGACCTCGGTAACCTCCAATTATCGGTACCGTGGGCACGATAGGATCGAAGTGTATGTAGGTTAAAGTCTGTACCGAGAACATGCAAATGCTCTCAGAATACTGTTAATTAAGGTCTGATGCGCATTGAAAATTCTGTCAGACTGCGAATCAAGTCGTCTGGACAATTTTCAAACTGTTAGTTGCTATTTCAATTCGTCATTTATAAAGGAAGAGGAGACGGAAATAAAGAAAGAATATGTGTTTAATATAGCAAATATTGAAGGTGAAATAAATCTAGAATAACTGTTCCATTTTGGAAAAATGACAAAATTAACCGTCAATTTGGGACATATTAAATCATGATGTATAAAATATTCATCAATATTTGCTAATATACGATGACATAATTGATCAGTTTTAATCGATGTTTATTGAACTGAATATATATTGCATTAAACATGTGGTACGAGTGAACACTATGGTAGAACGATGAAACGCCTCGATGATGGCCGATAAAGATTTCCATATTTTTACCAAGAAGCCGTTTTTCTTTTTCACTAACTTGGCGGAATAAAGCGGAAAATGTAATGTAAACTTAGGTCAGTGATTTTAGCCATGATTTTGAATCATATATCGTGGCTTCCCGCAACAGTAGCAAATACTGTCAACGCATATTTTCCGGCTGGCAGACTCGTTTTGTATTCGAATTGGCCAGGCCGGACGTTTACAAATTTGAATTTGAATGGTTGCTCCGTGAAAACGGTGTCGGAGACAAAATGCAATATTTTCATGAGGAGACCATTTCGTCCGCGATGTTACACGCGATTGAATTGCTTTCGATTCGATCGTACCGATCGAACTTTTATTTTTCGTTCGTTTCGGCACGAAAGGCACACCGAAGAAACCCAGCACCGACAGAAAAGCAGTTCGATGCTATCGAACTTCTCGCACCGACCTTAATTAAAAGTTTTAATTAAAGGTTAGCACGAACGCTAGCACGGCCTATGCATATTCAACGCTGTAAAACATTTTTCGCGGTTCTCACCTTTCGTTCTCCTGTGTTTCTTTGACGTAACTATTTAGAAGAATTAGAATGTGTCTATCCTTGGCATCGTGCGAAACTTTAATTGGAAAATTTGCAACTTTTCAAATTGTCCCGTTGCGATCGACTTCCATGCTAAGTAGAAACGCCTAGCCACGGTTGATTGTTGTATACACGTACGTGTGTACGTACGTATATAATTAGGACGTTGAAGAGAACTTAAGAAACGTGACTGCTGTTTTTTATCGTAGGCGACAGTTTTTTCCGAATATTAGACCTAGGACGAACTACTTCAGTGACGACCTGAATAGCTCGATCTTGGTTCATCTAGCAATCCAATTAACCGACTTTTCTCTCCTCTCTGTACAGTTTTTAGAACTGGGTCTCTTCTTGCATCGTTATGTTTTGTACTCTAAAAATATTAGAATTCACGAAACAAAAAGGGAACTTGTCGACCTAGATAATTTGGCCAATATAGCAATACATTTATAATAAATAAAGTATCAGAAAATCGAATCATCTTTATTACTTATTAGAGAAAGAGACGCGAAAAAATGTATTTAATATCGAAATTCCTTGCGAGAAGTAAAAAGCGACGAACGAGTGGTCCGCGAAAGAGGTGGCGAATAAAAAAAAGTAATAAACGAAAGTAGAATCGAGCGAAGCGGGAACCATTCGTAATTAAGAAGACCAGACAATGGTATCAAGATATTTCGGTGGGGATGAATTCTTTCGTTGTGCAGTTAGCGCGAACAATGCTTGTTCTCGACGAGTCAAGTGACTTCTCGACCTCTCTTTTGCTATAGAAACGACGCCGTGAACAGAAATGTGGTCCGAGCTCGTTTAGGAAACCGGAAGGTGACATACCGTCGATCGATGTTCCTTTACCTCGTAGCATTCCACCGAACACTGGTAATTCTATCAAGTGGAACGATTCAACATCTATATTTCATTGTGGAGACCATTATGTTTAACGTGAGAACCCCGTCAAGCTGTGTAAACCGATTTTGACGAAGGTAGATAGGTAGATTAACGAAAAATATTTAATCTCTGTTCGAAATAAAATGACGATAATAAGGCTGAAAAACGTTCGTAAATTTGTGGATAGAAGCAATATTAGTCTTACAGATAATGCATATATGGAAAGTGAAAGTTCTTACTTACTAATACAGAGCCTAGTTTTTAACCGAAGAATGTGATACGAGACTAGAACAGAAATTATGTGTTTTGAAATTGAACTCGAGCAGCCTCGGTCGACAATGATGTATGGATTGCGCTACGATATATAAATGTATAGGCGCATGGTAAGAGTGCTAACCTGTTAGAGCGATAAAATACTAAAATCATTAAAATTTATGTAAGATTCGTATTAAGTATTACGCAACAATTTGTCTCAAGTTCTATACAAAAATATTTAATCGACGGTTTACTTGTTACTCGGTAAAAACTATTCCGCGATAAAAATCACGTTTCCTACGTTTAATTCCACAGCCTACAGTTAATCTACTAAATTTATAACGTGTCATTAAAGGTTTTACAAACTTTCTTGTTGCGCTACCGTAAATCAAACGGTAGCACTTTAAACCATGGATATGCCTAATTATAGCTTTCTTTTTAGTGCGTCGTAAACCAATAATTAACTGACATATGCATAACGATGGAACAGTTAACCGTTTTATTAAAACAATAAAATAGAAAATAAAACGTCGTTGCGCAGCAACTCGATCTTAAATCAGCAAAACATCGTTTCCGCCAGGGAACGATCGCGTAGATACAAACGAGCTTCGTGGCGCTATGGCATTTACCCTTTTCATTTCCGTGAATCCACGAAATCGCATCGCGATCATTGACAGACGCAGATTTTCGACTGTGACGTTTGCTAATGGAAGCATCTTCTACCGATCGAACAGTTAGTTTGTCAGTACTAAGCTTCGTCAATAATATCCCATCAGTATACCGATTTCTACCCTTCGGCGGTTATAGTCTGTCAATAATCCATTCTATTGACAAACAGTGTAATTATTTTTTTGAAACGATGGATACAACTGTAATGCTTGGTGTAAAAAAATACGAATTGTAAAGTGATCGACTAATAACGGCAATCGTTATAATTAACAAACTTAGAGAATTCCTCGCTATGAATAGAGAATTTTTACCGTAAAAACTACTTTCTACCTAGGCCATTACAAAGCATCGATCGATGGAATCGAACTTCATTCGAATAATATTCCGATATTAACGTAGTTATCTCATCCAACGATTAATAGCACACAATACGATTTATTATTGAATCGCATCCTATTATTCATTCTTAAGAAGAGGAACTAACGACTCAGCGTGGAAACGTGAATGGAGGCATAGTGACCCAGAGTCGACGTAACATTGAGCACGGCGTGCTTACGAAATAATTCACTAACGAGATATATGTCGGACGTTGAATATTCTTCGATGGTAGGCTCGGTTCGATAAGCCTGTCTAGATAGGAGCGATCGAGAGCATTCGTGCGTGACGAATCATGGGAATAGATCGACGGCCGAGCAACTTTCTCGTGCGCGAGGTTATCACCGGGTTACATTGCATCTAACACTTTGATTCAAAGGAGAAAGAGTGGGTCTCCCGCGTAATTATGCGTGAGCCAGCGTGTAAAATGATTTCGATTATGTTTCCGTTGCAGCCGCTGCACGATCAACGATCGAACGCGTACACTGGAAAGGAGAGGAGACGAATTCCTGGGCTGAGCAAGGCGCAGAGGCGTATCAAAGCGTCGAGCACGCCGGCGCTTTTAGACCGTGATGTGGAAAGGTGAGTTGTTATTTTTGAATCGACTTTTATAATTCATTCGATTCTCTGAACGCATCGAGACCTGAGAGAAAATTTTATCGACACGTCCCGAGACATCTCTGTTCTTCATCTGTGTCTTTACATTTCGCGCATCTGCCAACTATTTTTGATTTGAAAACGACGCTTTGATTAAGGACTATTAGTTTTCTACAATGTAAAAATAAAATAATAGATTGGAAGAACGTGACTTGGAAAAATAATAAATTGAAAGAAGGATAAGAAAAGATAATTTTTAGAAGTTTCACTCAAACTTCGTCGAGTTTGCTATTGTAGAATTAAAATTCAGGATGCCTTGTATTATCCTTTCATTCTCTGTCAACTTGTCTCGCAGCCACAGCTGGCAGGCGGCAGATAAAGTACGAAACCTGTCCGTTTCGTGTCTTGTAGACTGTGCGCGCAGATTTCCCTGTTTCAGGAAGCATTGTTTGCTTCGGACGAAAAATATTGCACAGGTAAATATTGAAGTTGGCTTTCCTCGCGCGAGGCAAATATAAATACGATAAACGACGGATTTATGTACTTTTAATGCGAGTCCATTTGAGAACCACAGCTTCCTTTTACATAACGTAACATAATCTTCGTAACATAATGCGATATAATGAACGAGTACAGTGTAAATTACTATTATAAATCTTGAGAGCAAACAAGGTAGATACTTGAAATTAAGAGAACACGCACGACTGATTTTAGAAAAAGTAGGTAAAAGAATCAAGCGTCGCTCTTCAAAGAAGAACGTGATAATAAATTACGAACAAAGAATTTCTTAAAGCAACAACTCCAATAAATTTTATATTTTGTACATAAAAGGAACAAGAATTATTTATCATAAAATTATTACCATTACGTTTATTATTACAAAACATGGTACAGCAGAATTTTTATCGTATTTATACGGTATAATCAACGAAGGAATGAAAAATGAACAACCAGCGATTTCCACTTTGCTTGATTATCGACAACGTCGAGAGGTAAAAATGGTTTTAAAAAACAGTCGATCGAAGAGCGGAGCATAGATCAAAGGTGGCGGGTTGATCGCATCCAGGTTCGTTTGAAGTGCCTCCTCTTGCTTTCCAGCTTTCCATCATGACCTCTTGATCCCTTCAGCGTGTCTCGCAGCCGGGGTTGTTTGTCGAGGCAAGAATAAAGACGTTACTTCGAATGACCCGGCTCTGTTCCATCGACTTTGTACCTGGACGAACATTCATCCGGTCGTTGCTCTAATTACCAACTCAATAGAAAATCTCTCGCGACATCCTCTTTAGTTTTACGGAAGCGTATATTTGCTGCTGGTCTATTTTGCTCCAAAACAGCCCTGTTAATATTTTACGAGTAACCCTTTGCTGCAAATTGTTCGAAAATAACCGTTACATCGTCGTGTTTCTTGATTTTATACGCTAATTATGTTTAATTTAGAGGAAATTCCTTTTTGTAATCACTGTAACGTGTTTCGTCTGTACAGATAACCCTCGTATAACACGTTTCGTAGTTAGGTTCCAAAAAAATGCCTTGTTATGCGAATTCGTGTTATACGAAATAAAAAACTAACGTAAAGATAAAGATTAGGTTCTAACAATTAACAAAATATTATTCTCTTCTTATTATTCTTCTTATTATTAAATTAACATTAAATTAAATTAACAAATATATACTGTTTCTCATAAGAGATATGTTTATCAAATTTTATTAGAAGTATATTTATAAAAAAACCAATAATTAATTAAGAGTTTTACATGTTAACATCATTTATGTTAGTTATAAAGAATGTCATCGATTTTTTGTCGGGGAAGCTCTGACTTGCTACCTGTCTCTAGCGAACAAAATTTTTGAGCGTAAAGGCTTAATACTCTACGAACTAAAAATGAATCGAAAACGTCAATATCCCAAAATTCCTTATGGTAAGTTGGGACAAAACACAAACAAACACACCTGCTCAAATAAAGAATAGCAAATGACGTTTAAAAATTTCCATTACGTGCCTTTTTGTAACGGAGTTTTCCCCGGTTCTCGAACCGTGTTAAAGCAAAACCATGTTGTGCGAGGATTCCCCGGATACTCAAACTGTGTTAAAGCGAATCCATATTGTAAGAGTATCGTGTTATACATGGAATACTTGTGTTATGTTCTGAAATTTCTGCTGGAAATCTTTTTTATGAGAAAATTTTTTCGCATATTGCTAAGTTTCTACTATCGCGTTACTTTTTTTCTTAGATGTGTTAGAATTTATAAGAAAAATCGTAGAATCCCTTTGTTATTAGTTCGATCAAAGAGCCTCTAATGGTGAAAGCTGGTGGTAGGTTTATCGAAGCGATAACAATTTATCGGAACGTTAATTTTCTTCGCTTCGAAAGTTCTCACAACTTGGTAGCCTCGACAATGAGACGCAGCCCGGCATTATTCTAATTCGAAGTTTTGGAGAACGACAAGTTCTGCATTCATGATTCGCCTGAGTCACTTGCCTTCCACTTACGCTCTATTTGACGCTGCAAACTAATTCTCAATTGCGCGTAAATGTTTTGTATTTAAAAATTTGAATTCCAAGACAACAGAACGAGTTTAAAGAAAAATATCCTGCCGGGAGGGAATTTAATTAAAAGTTTCTGAAGTCTTGTAATTGGCAACTTTATTTTCGATTTGATTTTTGAAGTTGACGATGTGAAAATAAAATGAATGCTTGCAGAATTTCAGATAAAGTTATGTATAATTGAAAGTCTGAGGATTTGAATCAGAATCTAAATACAACGTTTCAAATTTAAAAATTCAAACTTGTCTCTCCTTAAAAATCCTTTTGTTCAAAAATCGTATAAATCCACCCTTCGAATTATTTTGTAATATCGATGGTATTTTTTACGAAGCTTTTAACGGAGGATATTAAGTTTTTATATTTTTTCATTCTCAGCCCATCTTATGGCCCATTAACAAAAGAACTTAGCTTTATCTTTCACGAACATCGAAAACTTTCTAACTTCCTTTAACCATATAAAAACTGATAAAATTTTCTTTATTAATCTCTCTCCAGAAAAATTTGCAACCCGTATTAAAAATTTCTCTACGAGGAACGATCTATATAGAGGGCACAAGTTGCAAGTTTTCGTATTACTTCGACCTGTAAGACAATTTTCATTATAATAAAATGCTTAAAGATCCGTTACCCAAAGATCTACAAGCGATTCGTTCCAGTCTACATACGGTTACATCGTCTTCGAGAGATCAAAGGGATCGAGGAGAAATTTATAAATGATCGATGATCGAACAAATTAACTATCTATTGGTTTCTCGTGAAAACAGTACCGAGCTGATTTAAACGCCTACGCGATACTTACAAAAATCGAGTGTACTCCACCTACACGTGTCGGTACTAGATTTGAACACAAATCGATAAAAAGGAAAGTTATCGTCTGTTTCATGTGCCACGTGCCTTCGCTACACAGAAGTCACATAGTCGAGAAAACGATAGAAGAGTTTGTCGACAGACCGGTACCTCATGAAAAATAATAATGTTACGAACGTGACCAATGTTTCCAAGTTTTCCCTTAGCGAAATTTTTTTACAAATTTTTGTCTGACCTACCTACAAAGAATTCCAATGTACCTCGAGTTACTTTAACAATAGAACTAACAGAGGAATACAACTTTCTAGAAATTCGTCGCAGACGTTTTTTCAATTTACTTTGTCATATTTTTAGATGTTTCAATAACTTTTGATTTACAAATGTATATTTCACTTCGATTTTTTCAGTCATTAATAGTTCTAGTGTTAAACGACGTCTTCGAACGTTATCGATTAGGAAATACTATAAAATCCGAGAAACGCTCGAAAAAGGAACATAGACCTACCACAGTTTTCACAATATCTGTGATTGAAAAATGTGTTGCCTCTCCCTTTCCCGGAAACTTTTTAAATACGCAAAGGGGAAGAACAAAAATGGACCACCGGATCGACACAGTTTCTCTGAACCACCGCAAACACAGGAAGATTGCAGTATACCGATTTCGTGGAGGCCTACAAGCAAAAAAGGGAAAAAGGCGCTCTGTGAACAAAAGGAGGAGCAGGGGAGGACAACGGAGATTAGCAGAATCCTCAAAGAGCCAGAGATGCGGCGCGGCGCGACGTCGCAGTGTCAAATTTGTACGTGGAAGGTGGCGCATTTACGATAGGACAGTAAAAATCCTGACGATTAAAAAGAAGACGAAAGAGGAGCCAGCGGGCCACTGTCGCTACAATGGATAAATAGTACCTTTTGTGGAGACTAACGGTGGCATTTCTTGGCTGCACCTCTTCCGTCCACAGTTCGCTCTGCCGAGAGAGAGAGAGAGAGAGAGAGAGAGAGACGGAAAAAAGGAACGAAAAGCGAGGGTGGAACAGAGTGAAAGGAGAAGTGAAAAAAAACAGCGTGTAAAACGAGGTGGGGGAAAACGAGCAACCCCTCGGCGTGTCGGTATACCTGAAGCGACCCTTGAAATCTGTTCTTGGAAGAGTTCACGAGGTGCACTGGCACACAAACCTTACACGCATGCACGTGTACACACACAAAGGCACGTGGGACACACGTGAGACTGGATTTGTGTGGCTGCCGGAGCCTTCAGTCGGCCGCAGCTCGTCGTTCAATGCACTTCCTCCTGGGCCAAAGTAGTTTCGATCAATTTTCTTATTTCGAGTGTGAGCCTTGTATTTTCGCGTACAATACCTCTTCTGTGACTCCACGAAACCAATTGCTATCGTACAAATGTATCCGATGCTTTTACCAAGACATTCGAACTCTTCGCTGCAATTTCTACCCTTGATCGAACAACCGTGAGAATCGTGTTGCTCGCTTTGGTGATTATGTCTTGAGCGCGTTTGAGTGATTGAAGTTTCTCGTAGATTCGCTTTTTTAGATGTTGACTTTATGAGCTTTGTAATCCAAGTGTAACTCGTTCGTTGGAAAGAAAAGGACGAATTACAAAGGAGAATGTGCGTGCTCGTGATTATATCGCAGCCGATCAACAAGTGACGGTTCCTCGTTGGAACGTCGGAACAACGGCGGTAGGCTTTTGTCGTGAAATAAAAATTCTAGCGTACAGGAAGAACGATTTCCGTGAATATCTTTATGCCACGGATTGTATAGGCCTGCGAGCGCAGCACGAGACACGAACGTGCACATGCATATGATGGTGGTTTGGTGTACTGGCCGAAGGTTTTAGTCGCCTCTAGACCGTCACTCGACGCATTTCCTGTCTAAAAGTGGTTGCAAGTGGTTTTTCGTGCGTCGAATAATCTCGGGGATTTTATTATCCAGGCTTGAATCGTATAAATAGAGAACTGTGAAGGAGAGAATATTTTTGTTCCTCTTTCTTTTTTCTTTTATTTTTCTTCTAAAAAGTGATAAATTTGTACCAAATTTTTTAAAACAAACTTTTTATCATAATAAACAGGACACCGGCGTCGGTTATGCGTGAATATTTTCAGTTTAATGTTTTCGAACAGTGTAAAAAGTGCTCGTGTTTTCATCGCGAGAAGTTTCAGAGAGTAGAGGGAGAAACGTGACGAGACCGCGAACGTAAAATGTTGGTCAAGCAAAAAATAATAAAATACATCGGATAAACATTAACCTGGAAGAGAACAGAATCCTCTCGATGATGTGGTACGTGACGCTGCAGCATGTTATCCTATTAATCTGACTTAGAAAAACCGCGAACACGAAAGAGTATCGTTGATTCTAGCAACTACAACTTGGTGACGTTAGTTCACCGTCTTTGCGTTTGCGACGTAAAAGAAAAAATATGTTTTATGGGCGTGTAATTAACTCGCGAAGGACAAAAGTAATGACTCAGAAATTTCATTATTTTCAAAAGAGAACGCAAAACACGAAATACGTCTACGTAGTTATCTTTTACCTTCAGAAATACAGAAAAAGAGAAGAAAGTTTCTTTTTTTCTCGATCGTATTTCTCCAGATCCGATCTCATTTCAAACAGGAATCACATATCTTCCATCGTGTAAAACGAGAGGCGTTTTAAAAACAAACTCGAGAATCTGATTTTCATGATTATATGTGATCATATGAATAACTCTTAATTAATAACGTCTTCAAGTAGCACAGTCGCCGAGTAATGTTTTACTCGGTTCGATAGTTTCGTTAAAAATCGTATCAACAGTCTCGGTCATTTCAAACCAAAAGAAGAACTTTTCACAGTAATATTTCTTCTGTATAAAATCATTTACTATTTTCACAGAACTTCTTCGTATTTTGAAATAAAACAAAGATACGCAAAATAATGGTACGCGCTTTTTAAATAAGCAACGAACGGTAGTGCAATTTCTCGATATAGAATGAATCAGCGTTCCACGAAAATGATACGTAATATGTCATACTTTGAGAAAGTATGCGAACGCGATACACTTGTGATTCGCGAAAATTTCGAAATATTTGGAAACAGCAGGTTTTCGTTCTCCAGGAGCGACATACGCAGAGGAGGCTACTCGCGGCGGTATCGTTTCCGTTATACAGCCTCGTGTAGACACCTGGTCAGCTGCCGTGCTCGATGTTCAGCCGCATAAATTGCCGTGCGCACCTCCGTGATCTATCAGTTTTACGACCCGTGTTTGCCGCAGCCTCTGCGCCGCGGGAAGAAACGGTGTTGAGTTTCCTAGGGCCCGTAAATTATTTTCCTCTCGCGATCACAATGGGCCATTGATTAAACGAATAATCGAAACAATCGCTGCTCGCGCCTATTAATTCCTATGTATGCGTGCGAGCAGCTCGAGAAATGGTCGGACGTAATCTTTTCTTTTCGTTACGACAATGTGTACGTTGAATTGATTGATTCTTTGGAGTTTAGAGAAATTATCGTATACTCCTTCCTTTGATGCACACGATTCTATTTTATTTCTTTTTCGATATGATTAGAATATTTTCTATAGAAAGAGGTCAGAGTTGATGCATGGATTTACATTTTCCTCGGTTAACCCATCCGCAACGGATCGCAACAATGTAACGATACGGACTACGATGCACTTAAATTTGAAGAAATAAATTATAATATAATTTCATAATAGTAATTCATAATAATAATATAATTTTATTATATAATTTGAAATTAGATTCTATGTCCCAATGGGCTTCGGTGGTGTCATTTTCAAATGTGTTATACCACAAATCTTCTTAACAAATGGATTTTTAAACAAAATATAATTTGCATTGATATTTTATATTTAATATTTAATCAAGTAATTGCTGAAGTTAGCAGCTTCCCATCATTCATCCCATATCAACTTTAGCCGTTTCGATTAGATTTGAGGAATAATATTTTTACGTAAAATATGTCTATCTACAAGTACTGAAAGTTCGATTTTGTTATTTTCTCAACAGTCGACAGTGGTCGGGAGACGAAGAGGATGAGGGCACAACAGGTCACGTAACAACGGAGCATCCTCTGGCGGAGGCGACAATTCCCTTGGTCTCCCACTCGCGTCTTCAAGAGCAGCCCTCTAACTTAAGTGCCAATCTTGTGACCGCTTCCGGGACCCAGAATCCTCCTCGTTCGAGCACGCAGAGCCAGCAAGAGAGCGTTTTGCAGAAATTCAGAAAGAGCTTCTCCTTGAGGTTCCACAAAAAGGGCAGCAAGGAGAGCAACGAGAGCGAGTGCCCGGCCGAAGATAACGATGGATCCGGCCCTCTGGACGAGGAGGAGGAAAGGGAACCGCCGATTGTCACGGAACAGACCCCTCAACACAAAGAAGACACCAATAATGACCAGAAATTCCGGTTAGTCCGATTGTCATTTTTTAATTGCGAACTTTTATGCATTTATTAAAAATTCGAAAATGCAAAAATATATGAAACATCTAAAGTAAAGTTGTCATTGTAACTTTCAATATATAACTAAATGTCTACTTAAGTCGTATTTCGTCAGTTTTGTTTATAAAAATATAAATTTGCATAGAAATCCGCATAGAAGAAATCATTATTTCTATTTCGTAAGAAAATTAAATCCTTGCAAATAAAACATTCCATTCTCAATTTGAATAAAAATAAACAAGTATTAAATCTTCGTCACAGGTTTGGTCCTCTTGTATGGAGAAGCAGTAAGGAGAGAAAAAAGGGCAGCAAAGCTGCCAGAAACGCGAAATGCAACAGCGGAGATAGCGGAATACAAATCGAGGTAAGAAAACAGCGAATCGTGGATAAAACGTGTTTGCACTTTAGGTCGTAGGAGAAGAGATCTAAATTTCAAATTAGCGAAATTAACGAGATGCATAGCATTTCCTTGAATCTTCCCTGCCTGGAGGATACTAGTGTACACCGATACAACCATCCATGCAACTAGTCCCGTTCTAGAAAATTCACTTTCCTATGAAGCGTCACGCCAGTCGATGGACTCTCTGTATCGGAAAATAAACATATCCAGCGTAGATTCGACGAGTAACGAAATAAATTGTAAACGATATAGATGGTATCTGGTGGAGCATTGACTGGGGGTGGTGGTGGTGGAATGATGGGGGGTGGTGATAGCTCCGAGTCCCACGATACGGACGTCCAAGACGAGACGGACAGCCCTCCAGCCCTTCGTAGGCGAGTCGCTGACAAATCACGACCCCAGTCCGAGCTCATCAACCAGATACTGATCGACAAATTTAAGGTAAAGACTATCGTTCTTTGCCCCCGTTTGCCCTGCTACATCCAATCTTCGTGTTAATTATTAACAACCGCCAGCCGCACGAGAACTTGCCCGTCATCGCTGTATCTGTGCTTAACGTCGTTGACTAAATGGGAGCACCGTAAACTAGAAAGTGTTTTGTATATACTTTTGTGCACCATATCTGGTGCACAAAAGCGACACGACCTCGTTGCGATCTCGTGATGACCCTATGCGATTATATAGGACCGCTGTAGAATTATATTTTTAATGTTGCAATACATACGAGCGTGTGATCCTGCTACGAGAAATATAAAGATACCGTGCAATTGCACAACATCACTGTCACGGAATCGCAACGACGCGACGTCGTGTTTCTCGCCTGCACTAGGATTACATTTTCGATAGTGGAATCGTACTCTCGTATGTATTGCATCATTTCGTTAGAAATACAAAGCTAACCAGATCGTAAAATATCGCTACTATAAGATCGCAATGGCGTTATTCGCATCGTTCCTTTGTATTTGGGTCCAGAAACATTTCAATCGACAATTCTTTTTTACTGTTCTTATTTAATCTCTCAAATACGAAACACTCTCTCCATTATAATTTTATTCGACTGTGAACAATTAATTGCATATAACAATTGTATGAGTATGATACCAAGAAACGAAGATTCCGAAGACAAACGCTTTTGCTTTCGATGGCGTGAAAACAATCCATTTGTCATGGATGTTGCATATGTACGTTTTTAATGCTTTTATTTGATTCGTGTGCAATTCTAGTCCTCGTGTCACATCATCTTTATCGACGCCCATCCTTCTTCTCCCATTTCTTGCCTGGCCGGTCGTATATAATTGCTATTGAGAGAATCGCACATTTGTAACCATTATCGGGCGACACATATGACTGTTTCCTTTGACACAATAACTCGCATTACTCACGTTTGTGTACGGTTTAGCCACGCTCGTACAGATCACCGGCAGTCACTGATACGCAGTCATAGACTATATCGCGTTGGCCAGGATACGAGGAGAGGAAACACACTCCTGGTTAGTTGATATCGGGCCGAGCACCCGACCGAACACGATTTATGGAGCCATGGACGAAAGTCGAGTCACCGCTGTTTGCTTTCGTCACCGTGTTTTTGCCTGTGTGATCGTATATAACAAAGACGTGTTTCAAAGATATGAACCCGTTAACGTGTCTGTTCACAGTGAAATTTAAGCTTTATACGATTCAAAATTGGGCTAAAAGCGTTTAAAAGTTTTTTTGACCAGCACGAAACACAGGTAAATAGTAGAACATAAAAATGTGAATAATAAATGTAACGTGGATCTAATTCGACGAGCGTGACATCAATAATATGGCACCTCTTTTCTAACATCACTGTGTACATCCTAATCCACAAATTTGGCTACTAATGTATCTGCCACGAGTACATAAACTTTCACGCTGTGAACGTAACTGAAAATACTAGAATTTATTGGTGTTTGTGCATTAACAAAATTCCACGGTGTGTATCTAATCGTAAGCAGAGATGGGAACGGCACTTGGCTAGCTTGATGATCAAGCAATTTTCTGGAAGACTGGCTTAACGTCACACACCCAGAAGAGCTGCATCGTTGCTTATCATTCGAACAACCACGTTGAAAAGTCGATGTTAACGAAAGGATGTGTAATACTTTCAGGCGGATCTTCAGAGCCGCACGTCGAGGCACCAGCATGTACGCAGAACGAACAGTGATTTAGGAGGTCAGAGGTTACTCCAGTGGGATACGAGGTCTGGTTACAGCCACGCGCACAATTACCGCAGGATGCTCTCGACGCCATCACCGATCAAGACGAGGCCTCCTAGACTCAGTCCGAGGCACTCCTCCCATGACATCGTTACGCTGAGAAGGTGGGTTTAATGATCGTGATCCGTCCCGTGCTTTTGCACCCTTATCGCAAACGCCTCATTGACTTTTTGCCATACTGCGAGCGAGGGTCAATTCTGACGAGAGAGCTGCAAACCTGACGCAATCGCTGGCGAAATTTCCCTGTTTATTTTCGATACGCTCGAAACTTTTGTTATTATTATCGTACAGGGTCGAACACTTCCAGATTCGAAACACTTCAATAACTTTGTAAATGTTGATTCTAACGAAAATCCAACTGGAATACAGTATTGTATACGTTGAAAGAGACGTGGGCTGTAACGTTTAAAATTGTTATATTTGTATTTCGGAATGTACACGGCGATTGCTTGGGTTTCAAATACTCGAGGATATATTATTCTCTCCGTTAGTCAACGAGTGCGTGAACGCAGGAAAAAAACATGGAAAAATCTAGGTGCTCCGTTTGTCACTTGTTTGAAAATCTAAATGGTCTATTCTTGAAAAAAAAAGAACAGGCATTATCCTTGAACGATTCGCTATTTCTTTTCCTCTTCTTTTTTTATTTATTTTTTTCTCTCCTCTTTTTTTTAAATTTTGTTCAATTCGAAAGGAATCATAGCATGACATTACGATATCATCAAAACAATCCCTTGAAAGATTATCCTTGACGAAATTTAAATTCTTTATTCTCGAACCTTTCCAGTAAATCGAGGGAGAATAGTGGTAGGTAGACGGGTATTATAACAAACCACTTTCTTTTAATTTTTCCTCGTAAAACAGTTGGTCTGTCACGCGTTACTATGTACGGAGTGGTTCTTTCGTACTCTCTCGATTATTTTTTTTTATTTTTTTATGTAAAAGGATTTTCCATTTTTAATGCAGACTTTTATGGTAACGTGGTAGCGATAGAAGGTTCCACTTAAAGATCCTCATCTACTACTTAAACGTCCAAACTAAAAACGTCCAAAAATATAAATACAAATGTAAAACGTTAGCAATACACCAGCAAGTTTAGGAGAAAGTAGCAAAATAATTTAAAATAGGTCTATAATAGAAAACTAAATTCACTAAACAAAAAAAAGAAAGAAATACGAGACATTATCTACGAGCAGAAAGCGTTACTTTAAGAACGAAGAAACGAGCATTTTTTGAGGTAGGACAATTTACAGAACCACTCTGTATACACATGTATACCTTGTCGTATGTATATATATATATATATTTACCTATTGTAATTCGTTGCTGAATGTTGTATCGATGCTTCTACGTAAACACAAAGCTTGTTGATCCTTTTCCGACCATGTGCAGTTTAAAAGAAAAATTAATGACGATCTTATTCTGGTCCCAGTAACGCGAAAGGGAGGAGTTCTCGGACAAATTTGAGGCGTTCACTTAGTCAACCACTGGGTATCAATCAGCTATCACCCTTGATGCGCACCAAAACTGCAGGTAATGCTAACACTTGTCAAATTAAAATCGAACCTTACTTGTTGATATTGTTTGAGTTCTAACGTAGACCACATACTTTCCTTTCTTTCCTTCCAAGCAAATAAGTAATCTTTTCTTTCATGTTATACACTTTGATTGAACTGCAAACTGTTATAGTTACACGTTAACACACTGACATGCCGTCACGTTGTAACACTGAATTTTTGAATTTTGAAGATACGGATATCGATACTATTTTTTAAAAAATACGTGATCATTTATATTTTTTCTTTTTCGGGGAGGAGCACATTGCTTGTTTGCTTGGTACGAAAGCACACTGGTAGCCAACCCGTTGACGAAGATTAGTGCACACTTTCTCTACTCCAGTGATATCCAGTTTCTCTCTAGATCACTATTTCCGGCAGTGCTCTAAGTTAGCATGGCACCCTTTGTAAAAATCTCAAAGCCGTCGTAACAAAATGCACCTGTAAGAAGAGTTCTTAACAGTAAGGAATGCGGAACACTCCTGTATTAAACGTGTTGATATCTTCGTTCTGTAAGGATTGCTTTCTGTGAATACGCTTATGTTTGCAAGGTGCAGTAGAAATTAACCACCCTTAGAGAGTTTCACGAAACATTTCGATAATTAAGAGAAATGAATTTCATCTTCTTTTTTACCGAAAATATTCAAGAAATATTTCCACGCGTACTATGTTTCGTAAAGCTCTACGAGAAGACTAATTACTCACATGAAACGTGATAAACGATTTTTTAATCTTTTGCTGCCAACACCAGCAAGCCTGCGATGGATACCTACACAGGGTGATTTTTTGTATACGATTGTTCTCTCGTGTTAACAGATTTAAGCAACAAAACGAAAGCAAAACAATACTGACACATTGACAGATACAAAATACAAATGATCCTCGGATCTCGAGCTCGTTTTTTTCTTTTCATGATAAAAACAAGAGTCGTTTTGTTTAAAATCAGGCGCGAGATTGCCCGGTGGAAACGTCCTGTCTGAGGACGAACAAGATGGAAGAGGCGGAACGTCCGACGATGAAATGATGTCTGATTCGGAATCCTCCATCGCCTCTTTGACGGACAGAAAGAAATCCTTCGAGCAGACGATGGACGAAGAAGTTGTAATCCTGGCTGAAGCTGTTTGGGACCACGTGGCGATGGAACCAGAGGAGCTAGCTTTTCGCGCTGGCGATGTAATCGAAGTTTTGGACAACCTGGACAAAGACTGGTGGTGGGGCAGTTGTAGAGGAGAACATGGCTGGTTCCCGGCTGCATTTGTTAGGGTATGTGACCAATTTTTCTTAAGATTTTTACACTAAAAAATATCAGAAATTTCGATTAATATAATATTTCTCACTTTAAAGCAATCACTACTATTTTAGCCGAAATAAAAAATAAAGTAAAATTTTACAAGTAATTATGTATACTTATTAGCGAAAGTTATGACTTTTATCGATTCATTCATGAATCAAAATGACTGTGGAATTGCAATGAATTGTATTGAACTTTATGTCTTCAGTTACGCGTAAGCCAAGAAGATACTGTCGAGGATTGTTTGGCGGCGATGGCCTCTGGAGGCGCGTCAAATTCGCAACTAAGAAGACGTACCAGTGTTTCGCTGTTATCAAATGAACAAGTCAGAACGAGCGTAGTTCGTGAACTAGTTCAAACCGAAAGGGATTTCGTTAAAATACTGAGGGATGTTGCGGAGGGTTACATAGCCGAATGTCGACGGCGCACGGATATGTTTACAGACGAGCAGATAGAAACGATTTTCATCAATCTCGAGGAACTGTTGGACTTCCAATCTGAATTCTTGAAGGATCTGGAAACTAGAATCGACTGGAGTGCTCCGTACAAGAGCTGCGTCGGTGAATGTTTTCTAAATCATGTAAGGACATCAAAATTATTTAATATCCATTAGATATTTCTTTCAATAACAATGTTTGCTTTAATTTTATGATATTAAAAATTGTTTCAGAGAGCGGGATTTCGTATGTATTCGGAGTACTGCAATAGTCATCCGATGGCTACCGCCACTTTACAGGAGTTATACCAACATAATCGTTATAGCAAGTTCTTCGAAGCCTGCAGGTTAATGAGAGGGCTGATAGAAATTCCTTTGGACGGATATTTATTGACACCAGTGCAACGGATATGCAAGTATCCACTCCAATTGGCAGAATTACTGAAATATACGAAAACCGATCATCCAGATTACCATAAGATTCAAGAAGCTCTAGAAGCAATGCGAGATGTTGCGGTTTTGATTAACGAAAGAAAGAGACGGATGGAGAGCCTAGAAAAACTTGCTGCATGGCAACTAAGGGTGGAAGGATGGGAGGTAGGAATCCTAGAGAGATAATGAAATTTATTTGTATAATATTATTTCGAAGCTCTCACTTATTTCGATGGTGTTATACTTTAATATCTTTTATTAATACTATAGGGTGAAGATCTCATAGAAGTTTCGTCGCAATTAATTTATCAAGGAGAAGCTATGAGAGTTACTACCGGCATGTGGACAAATAATATCACACTTTTCCTATTCGACCACCAGTTAGTGTATTGTAAGAAGGATATCTTAAAGCGAAATACCTATGTGTACAAAGGACGAATTTATCTCGACACGAGTGAAGTGATCGATGTTCCCGATGGGAAAGGTAAATTTTCAAACCGTGTGTCATTAATACATCATCTAATTCTAGTTTTATTTTTAATATTTCAATCGTAAATTGTTAATGGTTTGTTCACAGATCACCAACTAGGTGTAACAGTAAGGCATTGTTTGAAAGTATACAGTTGTGTTCGAGATAAGTGGTTGTTATTCTGTTGTCGCACAGCGGAAGAAAAGCGTCGATGGTTGGCAGCCATGGCCGAGGAAAGGAGACTGGTTGCTCAGGACAGAAATGACGGATTGGAGTTCCCTGCTGCGGCCAGGCAATTGGCTAGGATCGCAGCAACGAGACAGCAGAACAGACCGCCAATTAAACCTCGCAGTACGTAAAATAATTATTGTCTGAGCCTTTACAATAAGTACTTTAAACTTATGATATTATTACAATTGTCTGGATTGAATAATTACAGACAAAACGTACAAAAGAGAGTCGGCTTACGAAATGCCTACAATGGTTGGGCAAGCCACCACAAACTCGTTAGGACGTAAAGTTGGCACTTGGTTCACATTCGGTAGCAGCAAGAAAAACACGCGACTTCAGCCGTCCTGAGACAGGCCTACCTTCGTACCATACATTGACTTGTGAAAGTCTGACAAGAAGCGCTTAATCGTTGCTTCGCAACCGTGATTCACAAATTATTGTCGTTCAAGAAACATTTCTCAGAAAATTTCTTCACATCGAGATTTATTCGGATTTTCTTCAATGTTTCGACATTTAAGAATATTTGAATAAACAAACGGACATCGTATTTAATCTGTACGAAAGCAAACGATAACAAGCGCTTGTCACGTGTATGGAACGAAGGTATTTTATTTATCTAATCGTTAAGTTTTATCTCTTAGTCGTTGTCGATTCAACAATATCGGTACGTCCTGTTAAAAGGGTAAGCAAAACGCTACGATTTTCGTCGGTCCGAATGTAGTTATTCTCGTTTAATTTAAATCACACGCAGTTCGATAAAAAGGAAGTATAACTTTGTCGATATCGTTAGCGATATTTATTTCACTGCCTCGAAGAGGATTCTTCTAGATTCTATGCTCTGTCGTCTTACAATCACACAGATCACTGCAATCACGGAGTGACAAGGTATTATCACTTAGTTGTTTTCAGAAAAATGATAACCGTTGTTTGTTCAAAGTATAACCGCAAGAAATATTACTAATTAAGCGTAATTATAAATTCATATAAGCAACGTTTAGACGAAACGAACAATATTACAAAATGGAAAAGAATAACGTGCGGAAAGTTTGAACTTATTAAGGGCAAAGCGATAAGTATTGAGGCGGGACGAAATAGAAAATATTATTGAAGAAAAAAAGCTTGCATAAACTAAAAAAATGAATGCACTTACTATTAGATATATATGAATATTATGCGTAAAGCCGATAGCGAGCTTTTGCGGTACTAAAGAGAAAGTACTAGTCACTCTTATCACGGAATCACATAAAACACCAGTGATAAAACTTTAGCATTATCGGAATGCAACCGCTTGTACGTTGTAAGCAATGAATGGATTAGCAGTGGCCACGTGTTTTTTATGGTAATAAAGACTGATTGAGAAATGCTTGAGCAAATAGGTACGGAGAGTAGCACTGAGAGAAAAATATAGTCAAAGCGTAACAGAATTTCACTAAAAGTAGATATATTTATTACTGCAGAATGAAAGACCTTCCACCTGCATTATTGGTTTGATAACCACTTAGATAGTCTCCTCTAGTACGCACATTGAAATAAAGAGAAACAACGTTGACACAAATATCATACTTTGAAATTTTCTCTCAGTGAAGCAAAACGTATCACAGTACATAGTATCATAAAAAAAGAAAAGAATCTTAACTTGTTTCACGGTACGCCCTTTTACTGCCTAAAATTATCGTCATTTCATCTAAAGCAGTAAACCATAATACTCATCGTAGTTTGTACGAAGGTTTTAAATTTTTGGTAAATGGACGAAGAATTATATTTCTACGTCGAATATGGAGCGACAGTATTAATGATATAGGTACCACCTAAACATGTAAATACTCGCATATCAAGCTTGTTTTCTACTGCTGCTGTAGCAGTTTCTAAACGGGAAAAAATCATCTGAGATATCTTTCAAGTTTTTCTACTCTTGTACAGAAAAATGTTACGAGAATATTACGATGAAAGCCAGTCAGCAAAAACCTCTGTGTTTTGTATGTAAAAAATAATGGAAACGTGCACACTGTAATTCTTCATCGAGTACAATTCAATTAACGTTTCAAAAAAGCTGATCCATCAATTGTGAAAGTTTTTAACACTGCCAATATGTTTACTAAATATTTTTTTTGTTCGTTTCTGACACTTTTCATCGTCTTAATGCATATATATTTTTCGAAATATACGTTCATAAAAAAAAAAATAATTGTTATTCTATCTTCGATCGCAATTTTGCAGAAAAAAGAAGAAAATACTTGTGAAATATAAACAATACACAGAAGTATATTTTTGCTTATTTCCTGGCATTGTATTTACTATATGACGAGGACAATATGATGACAAAATGAAAGAGAAAGATTCCTACTCAACTGTACAGAAACCATTAACCATTGATGTTTAGACTAGAAGCGATACATTTGTTGCTGAACCTAATTCATTTAAGAGTTATTTTTATAGGACAAATTTATTTGTTCGAGCGCAATTTCTCTGTAAGCATTGTTATATAAGGCCAACTATAATGGCCAATGTGACTAAACATAAGGAGAGAAATATCACATGTTAATTATAAACGCTGAAACGATAATATCGCATATTGCACAATTTAGAACTTTCCATTCATTGAATTTTACTAACATCAATAAAGAAATAAAACTTCTGTAAATTATCAGAGTAATATTACAAATATTCGCAAGACACATTAGTTACAAAATAAAAAAAAGAAGTTTCAACATAGCAATGGTTTATTCTTTACATTGACTATATCTTGTTAAAGACGCGTAAAGTAATTAATAATTCAATATATATCCTTTCTATAGTTAGCAATTAATAAATTTGTATTGTTACTCTGAAAATACTAAAACAGACTTTGCACAAACGTCAAAATGATGTGCTTTGAAGCAATAATATTACTAGGCGTTACAGTAATGACAGTTTAGGCTGTTGCATATGTATGTGAATGCATATATTTTCCCTTATATTTAAAATAAATAGTTGCGCGTGCATATTGATGATTGCCATATTTTATAATTGTGCGTTATTAATATGCACGTGAACGTTCCATTTTCGAAAATTTGAAAAAAAAACTGATACAATAATGTATCGCTTTGTTTCATGTAAATAATTAGGTATTGTACTTTATAAGTGTAAATATTGTAGAACTCTTCGTTAGCGCAAACTTCAACATGTTCTAGGCCATAAGGAACTTCAAAATCGAATGATATATAAATTTTGGATAAAGATTAATTATTGATTAATAGCACAATGTTTTGTATATTTGTATATTTAATTTAATGATTTAATAATAAATTACCCTTTTTGCTCGATTGTTCACGTTATAAATAATTATCGTTTATGATATGTACAGTTGAAATTACATAATGTTTACAATTGTTTTCAAAATATAAATATATACTCAGTTAAATATATGTAAATAAACATTTTATAATTACTACATCATTATTATTTTATTGCACTGAATTATATATGTCCTACACATTACTTTTCACAAGTACTATTAAAGGTAGTATACTTTAAATAAAATCATACTCAAGGAAAAGATATTTAATAAAAAAAAACCATATCTATTACTATTTATTATATGTATTCATGAAAATTAGGTACCTAGTATGTATGTAGTACTTTTTGCAATTTGAGCTTTTAATTCAGAATTCTCTTTCCTCAACTGATTTACCACTTGCCTTAGGGTTCTAGCTTCTTCTAACAATTGAGCATTTTCATCTAAACTTTGTGAGAAACTTTCTTGAACATCTCGTAATTCTGTAATGTACTGGCATGCCCTCGCTAGAATTCCTCCTTTACTCTGTAAACATAAAACATCAATATGTATTAGACATACATATGTCTTTTACAACAACGCATCTTTATAGAAAGATGAAACCTAATCTGTCGAACGTTGTGATTTATAGTTTGATAGAATAAAATGGATCATACGCAATTCGATAAAATAATATAAAACGGAAAATGTACATCCTTTATTTCCTTATAAAATGAAAAGACTTATCGGACGACCTAATACCTTGAACTAAAATACCATAATAATAATAAGAAAAAAACCAGTGCATGATGTATAGGACTTAGATGTATAAAAAATATGTATTATATTACCTGTAACTCAAAATTGGTTTTTACATCTCCATCTCCTGTTGAACTTTGTTCACACTCAGGTAAGAGCTTCCCCAATTTTGAAATCCAATTATTAATTTTATCCCTACGGCGTCTTTCAACTTCATTATGTGTTACCCTTCTTCTTTCATCTCTCTATAT
This sequence comes from Bombus vancouverensis nearcticus, assembly GCF_051014615.1. Taxonomy (NCBI): domain Eukaryota; kingdom Metazoa; phylum Arthropoda; class Insecta; order Hymenoptera; family Apidae; genus Bombus; species Bombus vancouverensis. The sequence goes on from NC_134920.1 coordinate 2,554,908, forward strand.
GATATTATATAGAGTAATAATTAATATCATTCAGCAATTTCAATTAGATATAAATCACATAAAATACTCTACCTTTTTAATGGTAGTAAGGATATTTTGTGGATTATCTATTTGAAGTTTAACACGTGGTGCAACTGTTCTTGTAGTTTCTGAGGTAACTACTTCATTACTATTACTAAGTACATAGAACTGACCATTTATAGGTGATGTTAAGACTTGAACTGTATTATTTATAGGTGCAGCTATTGATAATTCAGTGTTATTTGTATGATTATCACCAACTTGTACCACACGATACGCCACTGCATTATCATTTCTATTTACTTCACATAATTGATACTGAATATTATCTTCTTCTGTGACTGTTTCTATTTCTGTGTCGCAATCTATTATTTCTGCTTCTTCTAAAACTACGCCGACATTGTCATTGCTAATTGTATTTTCATCCACACTATAAAACATTATATACTTACAAAAGCATACACGGAAAAATGTGGTATGAAATAACCTTATACGTCAGACATTTGTTTTCCAATTTTCATATGGTATAAAAATATACATTTGATTTTACGAAACATAAATATAAATTCATATATTTAAAAAAAAATAAATTATTTTACATATCTTTTTTAAGTTCATAGAAATCAACAGAAACATTCTATTAAGAATATGTCATTATTTTATTTTTATGATTATATTATGGTAAAAAAAAACATTTTACAAAATTATAAAATCAATGAAAAGCATACCTTTCATCAATATTGCCAAAATGATTTAATACTTCCATTGTAATATTCAGATTAAATTACCTTGAATCAAAACTTTATCCACATAAGAATGCACTACATTGCACTTGCACTGCAATCTATTTACTGTAGGCAATGCGTCACAAATCAAAAAATTATATAGATAAAATAACGTATTTTAAATATTAAATATTTAAATGTATAAAAATATTAAATATGTTATCATATTTGATACAAAGTGCCAAATTCTTATAATAAAAGTATAACATCTAAAAAATAATTGTACTCAAACTATTTAAATAATATTTCTATAAGTAATTTTATTGACTATCTAGTTATAAAAGTGTAAGATATATTTCTCTTTAACATTTTTTATATAATGATTCAAATATTATAATATCATAATATTAATGAATAAATATTTAGAATATTTATAGAACTTTTGCACGATTAATTATAGGCAATAAAGGAATAATGGGAATAAATTAATATGTAGTAGTTATGATTTATCAGTTATGATTAAAACCAAATATAGTATCGTATGTTCAAAATTGGCACGTTTAATAGTAATTTTTTGTTTACTTCCCTGCTTAAATGCACTGATAATGTTCAATGTTAGGGAAAGATTAAATACCATATTTTAAACTCGGCCATTAATAGTAAAATATATTATTAAAAAATGAAGTATATGTAATGTATATGGTATATATAACAAAGTCTTTATACAGTAAAAAAATAAAGTAATATTTGTGGCATCGTTTTCAATGTTATTCTGTATTCATCGTATATAAATTGATTATATTGATTTTTAGATTTACATGTTGTATAACAAAAAAGTCTAAAGAATACTTAGATTGAAATGAGATTGCGAAGTTTTTTCATGTATATTGCAAGTACAATATAATGTCGTAGCATATTAAATGATTTAACTTCGGTTTGTCGGATATAAAATTACTTGTTCTTTTTTATTTGTTACTTAATGATTTTCAACGCGTAGGATTCAAAAATGCAAACCTGAACTTTAGAAATCCAACGGTTCAAAAATTATGCATATGTAAGATACGCATTTTTACTGTATTTTTACAGGTTAGCACGATGCTATATTACTCTTATCAATCATTTGATTGGTCGATACAAATGAGCATTGAATTAAACTTCGCCAAATATTAGCTTGTATTCTCGTAGAGGATAGAATGAAATTGAATCTAATCCGATATTTACGAAAATCAAAATCCCGCCGTAAAATGGCCGATACCCATGTATATTTGTGTGCAGCCAGCGATTCTACTCATTGAACGAATCATGGATTGGAGCCACTATGGTGTCAGAGCAACGCGTGAAATACGTTAAAAATGTTACATACGCATAACTTTTAAACCATTAGATTCTTAAAATTAAGACTTGCGTTTTTGGATTTTACGCGCCAAAGACATTAAATGACAAACAAAAAAGGCAATAATTTCATGTTTGATAAATTAAAGTTCATCATATTTTTATACGTTTTCATATGTGGTGGTGTTTTTATGTTACCCTAGTATGGTATCACTGCTCCATGTGTGTGATTTACCGAATTTTGTGATTTAAATTCAACCACTTGTTGTAAATATAAATTTAATATATTAATCATGCTTCATTAAAATATGAATCTTTGATATACATGTATGCATGCAGAGTACATTCGATAAAAGGTAAAAGATAGGTTACGAGACAATTGACGCACCAATATTTTTAGAACTTCGTTTTCAGTGAACTGATACACGACACGAACTGGTGTTTAACATTTCTATTTTTCTTTAGAATGAAGCCTCCAAACGAATTTATTTTCTTATTGATTCATATCTTTGCAATCATCTTAATTGTACATTGTGAAGATGAAAACTACTTTGAAAATATAGAGTAAGAATATTAATAAGTTCTTTTTACATCTAAAATTAGGAGAAATTTATATTATTATATGTATAAATTAAACAATACATAATTTTACAGGAACTCAGAAGAACTAGTAGATCCATATTCATTTTTTTATGATAAGCACAGTAAAACAATGGATAAAGAAATAAACATGGACATGTATGTATAAAATGTATATTCAGTTGTTGTAAATGCTATAAGTATTAACTTTTTCAGTAGAAAAGATATGGTACAATATAGCACCAAAGCTGAAAACGAGTTGGAACCTCTTGAACATGAAAATAATTATAGTAGCCACGAGGCGATCTTTTATAAGCGTCTTATTAATCTATTATTATCAAATATTCGCATAGAGGTAAAAGGCTAATATTATTTATAGTGTAATTTCTCAAACATGTTCAAGAAGAATGTATTTTGCTTTTTGGAAACAGAATGAGAATGAAGTATCAATAACAGGAATATTAGAGATTGAGGTATCCCATTCTCAAATGGAAATACTTAGAAATTTTCAAATTCATAAAACATCTTTAAGAGAAATTGATGAAATTCTGAGTAATATAATACAGGAACCTCGATATAATTATATGTTTGAAGCTGTACATATATTTGATGTATTGCACAAAGGTTTTGGCACAATACTTAAAACAGTACAAGAATATGTAAGAATATTGGTTTTGTTTATTTATATTTGTGGTTTATATATTTATACAAAAAGAATTTTATTGATTTAATATTTTAGCCAGATGGAGCTATAATCTTATTTACAATGATAATGGCTTGTTTGACATTTAAAATGATGAGACGTAGCCAAAGATTTCCTATTTTGTGTATTATACAAATTATATTCATATTGAGCTTTTTTATGACTTGGTGGCAGCTTATAAAGGTAAATAACATTAACTTATAATTTTATTTTATTTTTTATTTATTATTATTATTTCTTAATTTATTATTTCTTAATTTATTATTAATTTATTATTTCTTAAGTATATTTGTTCTTTTAAGGAAGCCGAAATTAAGTCTGTTGCTGCACAAATGAAATTTTCAGACATACCAATTTCGTGTCAACCCGATAAGATGAATTTGTGGCACAAGTTTATTTCATTCTTTTGTAAGTATATATTATTTTGGTACATTGAAAAATGCTCTGGAAGCTTACTGTCATCTTTCTATCGTTGTAGCTAAGGATGATTGTGAGCAATATTATGAAACAGTAATGTCTAATCCAAAACTAAAAATTACACCTGCATTTGCATTATCACATTTTATTACTACCGTTGTTCTTCATCCAGTTACGCACATAGGAACTGTTGTATCTGACTTTATAAATAATGCTACAGGTAATTGATAAGTTTTATTCATAGTTACATCCTAATAATTCAGTTGATTTAATAATTTCATTTAATCTTTTAGATAATCTACCTTGGACATATGGATGGATAATAAGATGTATACTGTACATATGTATAGGTTTTGTTATAATAATGATACCATTCTTTCTGTCTGGAGCATCATTTAATTTAGGCTTAGGACCATTATTAAGATTTGGAATTAGCCATGAGAGAAAAAATGGAAAAGGTAATTCATTACACAGTCTAGAAAATCGAGAACCTGTACAGATAATTCTTAAGGTAATATATAATTTCCTTTGTTTTATTTGGAATGTTTTTGTTTTTAACTAAATTTATCCCAGATTTAATTGTAAATCTTTTGTATGTAGTTGTTTAAAAACTTGAAACTTTTTTTAGGTAACTCATGGTACCGACGTACCGCAAATAGAAGATGTTCCGAAAGTCAAGCAATCGAACGTCTTACCAGCTTTAAAAGATTATTGCGCAGAAGAAACTATTGTGACAGATAGTGATATTCGGGAAAATTTCGATGATTTATGTCGCGGTGATACGATACAGAACAGTAAATTATCGAATAATCATAATGAAGAAAAATTGGACGCAATAATAGGAGAAAATAAGGATGGTAGAGGGGATGGTTAATAATTTATTGATTACTTGTTTCGTGATATATATAAACTGTTAATTTCTAATGTACTCAATCAAGTAAATATTTCATTACATAAAACTTAATGTTACTTATTGTTAATACTTAAATTAATAATTAACGAATCCAAAATGTCAATTTTATAACTGTATTTGACAGCTTGTGACCTATAAAGTATTGTTTCAGTATTGTTTATATTTATTTTGTTTGTAGTTGGATTGTGATTATATCATATTGTATAAGGAAGACGATATTTAATATTTTTACAATATGCTGTAACAATGTTCATATTATATGATTCCAGTGCTTTAATATTTCCAATATTTAAATACACGTACTTTTATAAACATGCAATGTTCGTTTAATACAATATGCAAATTCTATAGAATTTAATAGAATTATTTCGCAAGCAGAAATACGGGTACTAATGTGAATTCAGCCTAATGAATAGGAACGAAGAATTCACTAAACGTATATATCCTACTTTTACGATGAGCTGAATTTTTTGTATTTATTTTAAAACGTATTTGTGTGGAAACTATGTTGGATATACGTACATAACAAGCGCAGATGTTGGTGATGTAGCCGGAATAACGATTAGGAGAAGTGGTAGGTGACGACGATCCCGCAAAACTAAGTTCTGTGTTCGTAATTAATTCTATTTATGCAAACCAGCGCGTTCGTCTCTACACACACAGCACAGTTTCAAAACAACTTGTCATCTCATACGTACCTCGTCAAGAATCTAATTAAATTTCAACATTATGTTCGAAAATTATCGTTAAATTTAATTATGATAATATATATAATTTAAAAATTGAAGTTCGAAACTGCAAAAATTAAATTTTTACACTGTATCACTTGCAACTTTTCCGATGTTTAAATAGTTTTGTTTAAGAAAACAAATTTGACTAACGTAAACCAAAGGTGTGAAGCTTGTCTATCAGATCGAAAAAAAATTTGTAAGAACTGGTCAATCAAAATATTTAGAATGGCTCGATTGAACGAAGCAACGGCTAAAGAACTTTTTCAAATTGTGTATAGGTCCATGAACAGCAGGTGTGTTTATAGGTAACAAAGAGCGATATGTATTTAGGGCAGAGGGTTGGGTTTCATAGGGCCATAGATGCATTACATGCTCGAGATGATATCTAAGAGAACCGAGACTGGTACGCGTATGCCGACGTGTTTGACCCTTAGTTCTGTTTCCGCAAACCATCGTCCTTTATCTGACGTATATTATGCTTGTTCCAAAATGTTTGTACCTTTGTGCGCGTTCGGTGTTTTGTCCTGAATTTACACATCTAAATATTCTCAAGATTATTTGAAGGTTTCTTCTTTAGTTACTTTTATAATTAAAAATTAAAAAAATTTAGATTTGAATAATATCAAACGCGAATCACTCAAATAATATCTTATATCTTTAAAACGTGAATAATCGTTTAACTTCTAACTTCGTTATCGTCAGTTTGTCAGACGGTTTTTCTTTTTTCATCGCTTCAGCAACTACAAGCATCGAGCAAATTACAAGCGTAAAACGAGCGTTTGGAACGCTCGTAAGGAGTCTGCAAACTTTTCACGACTTCGTGGAAGTTCGGTGCAGCGTAGCTTAATCCGTTTTCGCGATGTCTAAAGCAGACTCGATCATAGATGCATCGACGAGCATCGAGAAGGCTATCAAAATAACGAACCTATCTCATTTCAAAGTGGCTTAATTGCGCTTGGCTGCATCTAAAACGACCCGGGATCCGTTCTATGCACGTGCAACCAGGCTTTTCACCTGAAACCCAAACGGCCCTTCCTTACATCTGCTCCATTGATGTATCTTGGTTCGTCATTAGTTAGCGGTGAACCGCTAAAAATTCGAAGAACTTCGAATACCAGACATCGAACGTGTGCATGGCTTGATGCGTGATGCCAACGTGTGTGTACGTATATATGTCTTGATCTTCGAGAAGCTTTCTTCGACATCCTCCGTTACTCAGAATTCCCTGAAGACTTCCACCTGGTTACGCTCGAATACCGATCGACGAATCGATGATCGATTCACAAAGTGCACCCGTGGCCGATGTAAAAATAGAGGATGGTTGGTTGTTCGGTTGGCCGATATCATTCGTACCGAAATATCAAAGTGTTCGTATCGTAGTTCCGATTTTTCTTCGGTTAACTTTCTTCTTTGCTCGTACGACTCGCGAAGAAAAGTTGGATCGTTTCTATCGCCGCACCGGTACTGTCATTTCTTTCAAAGAGATTTTCGGGAAAGTTATCGATAATTCATTTTAAGTGGTACATTACAATTGGAAACTCCATAGGAAAGTTCCAACGGAAGACAAACTTCCAGAGGCGGTCGAAGTCTTCAACAAAGTGAAATACATAATGCATGCCTAGCTGGAACATAATTAAGCAAGGCGGGGGAAAGACGAAGTTTTAACCGATTTACTTCGTTCCTGGCGCGAGGTAGACAATTCAACCTGAGTTCTTGCAGAACTTCGTCTTAGAATATGCTACGATCGTTTTAATAACCATCTTTCATTGCGATATAGTCGATGTAACTTATCCATGCTTCGTGAGGATACATGCGATCATTTTTTGTTTCCGTTCCTTACGACAGTTTACGCCAGTCATTTACAGAAGGGTTATTCCGTGTAGTCGACTGGAATGTGTGACCGTACAAACAATCGGATATCCGGCTCCACGATGTTACCGTTTCTTGCACGGCTTTGATCGTTAGCCTGTAAATTTTCGTACCTCCATGTTAGCCGATCGAGGATTCAGTAACTCATGAGAGGTCTGGATATCGGGAAATGGATGGTAGGTGTAACGATCGGTTACTGCTACTAAACGTTTCGCTGTTCACCAGAATTGCTGAATGTAAACTGTCTATTACCGACGTTGGACCTGATCGTGCACGCTTCTGTTGAGTGCGCATTTATCAGCATTGTGCAGAGCATGGAGACCAGAGAACTGGAACGATATAGATTTTCTCCGATCCTTCCTGTCTGGATTTACGTTTGTTCAAGCAGATATAGCCGACGTTGTCGTTGATATCGGTTACGATGAATAGAAAGAAAGCCATTTCTACAGTTATCGGTGAAGTTTTATCGATCCTAGCCTCCTTGGTTATTTAAAAAAAGATACTCCTTTCCGCTTTATAGATTTTAACGCGAACTTTGTGCGTTAAATGAAGTTTGTATAAGAGAAATACTTAAAATGTATTCTAGTATGTATAGACACGATATTATATCAAGATAGCTCCTCTGTGGTCTATTAAAGCTGGCCAGTGACAAGCATCGTACTTGTGATCAAAGCTGCACCTATCTCTATATACAGTTTATTAATTACTTTGTCGTGTAAATACCGTTTCGCGAACGATTTTAATTGTTCGATCAATGAACGTCAAATTGCGAAAAATTATCTATTAGTCTTCAAAGCGATCGTTTCGTGCAAATTACATCGCTTTTGTAATTTCCCTCTTAAATTTACGACTTTTTATCGGATCATCTCCTGTAAAATTATTTAAATTCTAGATATGAATTTTATCTTTAATCTAGAAGGTAAAACTTTCACAACTCGCAAGTACATCAATATGTTTTTTTTTCTTATTTTATGCTATAGCTCTATTTCAAAGTTTCTATTCACCTGTTCGAAACTTGGAAATACCTAATTCCTATTTGTCTTTCAGAATCTTCGAGTGTCACGTGTAATTAACACTTTATCCAACGGTGATGACCGCTGGAAAGGTCCAACCAAAAAGGAAAGTGTAATTCAATGTCGGACCCGTGGACATATACACGAGCGAGCAGAAGTAACCGCATGATAACGCAGCATTCCAGTTTGAGAGGGTAGTAATTAAGACCTCAACTGGTCCCAAGGGACTTTGTACGCCGTCTCCCTATATCTTATCGCATGGCTCGCCCGACTGGATGTCCATGCTTTATATATATATATGGGTTTATTCACCCAAGAGGGCAGTTTTGTATCGAATGAGTCGTTGTACACGTAGCCAGAGTTCGATCTTTTGTTTTCCAATTATCGACGAAATTCTTTCGAACGATCAGGCATCGTTTCGTCACGAATTATCAGGTGTTTTGGTGAAACATGTGAGTTAAATTTGAGAAACGATCTATCTAGAGAATTTTTTTTTAGTAGCATAGTAACGTATAGACTGTGAATGTCTATGTGTTTATGAGAACTTCCGAGGTTCAAAAACCTATAGAATCTACATAATATTCTAAGACGTAAATTCTAAGATGTAAAATATTCAAAGTAAAGTATTTTTATAATGTTTAGCAGTCAAAACAAATTGCTATCCCATTTCTTTATTCGGATCCCATTTCCTTAGTTATATGTCTATAAAAGTATGAAATTGTATAAACGTTCTCGATATAGTAATGTGTTGCAATATTTAGAAGCATTAGAATTTAAATACTTTGTTACTCGTACTTTTCCTTCAGGTTCCTTATTTAAGATCTAGGTCGATCATGGAGCTTTGTTGTTTGTTCGAGGAAATACAAATTGCCGTCGATGCAAGAATATAGTCGCGCCATAGCGTAAGAATAAAAGGCTGCAAACGAGATTATACCTTAATACGCAATATACGTTTTATTTCGTAGAGTCGAGCGACCATGGACAACATGATAAATGTCGTTCCCACTGCTCCGACATAGACGTTGAAATTAGTCGTAGAGTGGTTGTTGTCGTTCAATCGACCAACGAAACCATTAAATGTCAGGAAATCGAACCGGTTTAGAGAAGCTTAAAGTAAAATTCCACGTCGCGGCTCCGTGGGTATAAATACAGGAAAACTGGTCGTATGGCAATTACATCGGCACGACTTAACGTGAAACGATCATTTTTTCCGCCGTTGGTCATATGGGAAAATAGTTTAATATCAGTGAACCGGTTTGATGCTGCGTCGGCCGTTTCAAGTCTGACGCTCGGACACGCAGCTTGCATTATCCTTCGTGCATCAGAAATAAGAACAAAATAAAATGAGGATCATTAATGAACATACACCGCGAGAACTTAAGCAGACGTTGGAATACTGACTTCTTTTTAAGATACAAACATTATTCTGCACGCTTCGATTCAATACGCTATCGATGCATAACACAGACGCTTGTAAAATTTACATTTACCAGATTCTTATTTTTATGATAAATACGATATCGCACGTCTCATTCTTGATTAATAGTTTGATGTGCTTAATTAATAATCGATGATCAACGCATTATATGCGTATAAGATATGCAAAGTTTCTTAAGTTATAAAAATAACGTTCGTGCTCCAAAGATAAATAGAAGAACGCGAGATCACTACTCTTATTACGTTTATTAATTGCTAAATATTAAAGTGGCAAATGATCGATAGAAATCAGAAAATTACAGAAGCTGGAAATAATTACGATGCAGAGTCAAGTAACGTAGATATTTCTAAACGCGACGCGAGCCGACTCAATAACCGTGATCACAGATATCATCGTGATCAGTCGCTCTGAACTGACATGATTAATAGGAGCCGCCGAAATTGGTTCTTAATGACTCGATAAAGAAATGGGGCCTAACCATCATTAAATGCGTTTTAGTTACGCGTTTCTAATTCCTAGTTGGGCTAATGAGCTTTTCATCAGATTCGAGTAATCTTCCGGTTTGAGAACGAGCCTTGCTTATTTTTTTCTTCTTCTTCGAGCTCGTGAACGGTCGGAATGATCAGATTAGAATATAAAGATAGAACCCTTTGTGCTCCAGCGCCGCTATAGCGATATCGGTAATACGAAGATTGTTTCTTGTATTATTTTCACCGATAAAGATCATAGAAGCAAAGAAGCAAAATATTTTTATTTCGGTACAAAGGCCTTGCTTTTGAAACCTTACATTGCAAAAGTGTGCTAAAGAATATGCATGGTCATCATAAAAGTCGGTCGTATCATAAAAATTGAAGCATTTGCAGTAATAAGAAGCCATCTCCGATATTTGAATTATATGCACCGCAGCAGAAGAAAAATAATAGGTTTCACATTAAAAAATGCAAAAATTTACTAGTACAAATATTAGTTGATTAATAGCCTGTAACACGTTCGAAAAAATGACTTGAATCTGATCGATTTTAAGTTGGTATTTATTGATCTACAAACATTATGGAAAAGTGGGGCTGCCTTCTTATTGCAGCAGCTCGTTCAAATTTCGGCATGCAAAATGTTAACAACTAATTTTGCGAGATATAACCTTCTTTTGCCAAAATACTCCACATTTGCATTCAATGTCGTTGTCGTTCCTTTGCTGGAAGCCTAGGAATTATTAGTCAACGGAGAATACGAGGCACGTGGATACACAGCGGGTAACGATTCTGCGCGGATGATGAATACCTAGAGAGCGCGCAAGCATTGCCATCGTGAGGGATGCCTCCGAGCGGCAGACTCATGTCATCGTGTCATCGATAATTGATGTATGCGCGAACTAATGGCTGTAATTACCTCAACCTAATATCCACCCTGGAATCTCGCGCTTCCCCGTCGCGCGTATGCGTCCGTCGTAGCGGCGGGAATGAAGCCAGGGCGGCGTGCGCGTTAAAATTTCCAGAAGAAATTAATGATTTCACATCGGTCGTGACAGTTAGGCGGTGATAATTAATCGTCACGAATCGCCCGAAGCTGAATACATTGACCAGGCCTCCTTGTCATATTTCTTTCCATTCTTCTAGCTCGTTCTTTCAACGGAATTATGCGAAACCACCGTTTATTAGAGTTCTAACGATTGTCCGCTGATATTCTATATCGCGCGGACAGTGATGGAATGCCCGTACGAAAAGAACAATTGATAGAACACCGACAATCGATATTATACGACGATTTCGTTATTCAGGGATTCTTTTAATGAAATGGTATTGTTCTGTGGCTAAATTTCGGAGCTTAGTAAGTTTCATATATTAACAAGAACCATTCGATATCTGTAGGTATACAGTTCTTGGCCATCGAATTAATTCTATTAAAAAGTCGAAATATTTTTCATTTTTGTAGTGAACTTGTGAGACGCGAGTAAACTTTGGTAGGAAAGTTTATTAATTACTAAGACGTTATATATATGCTTTGCCACTTATGATACAATGTGATAATTAGAAAAGTGAAATTCTTGTGTATGGTTCTTATTTGATAATCAAAACCTAATATGGTGACAAATGACGCTTGATCTTGTGCTTCCAAGAAAATAAGAGATGAATTTAGCATATTCTTCCTTTAGAAAAACAGAGGAGCACCAGACGCAACACGTAGACCGCGACGTCAGGGTCCGAACAAGAAATTTGTAAGTCTGGTGCGTTGGTATAGCAAAGTAAAGGAATATTCGAGTAGAAATTAGAAAGCAATGGCGCCTGAACGAGGCATCTTACACGAGGCGGTAATAAGATTACAAGAGGACGAGAGTGGTGTGACTAACGAGGCTATCGTCACTGCAAAAGCCAGATGTTCCCAAGTGTATAAGCCGCCCAGGACGAGTCTTTCTGGTGGTCTTGTGTCTGGCCATGTGTTTGCCTGCGTGTTGCCTGTCTAGTCGGGCTATTTATGAGATAAAAAAACCGGCGCGGATCAAAAGTACGCCGTTGAAGATACACGACGTGATTGTGCAATTTCTTGTTAGTGCCGAACGCGTCTCGTTTCCGCCGGCGACGCGCACCGCCAGTGTAAGATTAATGCTCGAAGACGATTTCCCACGCAGAGGATTAACGACAACGTTGTTGCCTCTAGCTTACTATAGTGCTTTTAATTAGAATCGTCGAAATTCGTAGAGAAGTGAAAGACGGAATACATACTGAATTCTCAATTCCAAAGATTCATGCGCAGGACAAAAAGTGATTCGTGACGTATGTTTTAAGCGCATAATACAAATACATATATTGGTATGCTTTAAAGCAGCGGTGTACACAGGGTATACCAATGTAAGGTGTAATTCGACGAACTTTTATGCGAGTGATACACGAGCGAGGTTGCTGATACGATAAAATGCACCTACTCTATTCCCTTTTGCATCTGCAAGCTTGAGGCGCATTATGGCGAAAATTCAGGTTACCGACATTTCTTAGATTTATTGTACTCCACGAGAGCTGACAGTTTACTTACGTGTCGCCGGTGGATTGAGCCATATGCAATTGCCCCACTTCGTCAGATTCATATTTCACGATACACGTGCATATATGCGATTCCATGTATCTCGATATAGAGAGAGATACCTGTCTAGAACCGTGAAAAACGTAAGCTATTTTTATTCTATCGGACAGAAATGTCTGATTTCCGTCCAAGCATTACTTATCGTCTCGCGTTGTCGCTCAAAGGGTTGAATGAATAGTTGAAAAGCTCGTTAACTCCTTTGGAGGCGAGCTTTGCAGAAACTTGGAAACTTCAAACGTCAACCGATAAGAATTTTCGCCTCTTACCTTCTCTTCTACGTTCGGTTCGCGATCCTCCGCCAACGCGATCGAACTTAACTTTGTAAGTGCCCGGTAAGCTCGTTTCGCGAGAAAAGCAAACCAACGAGACTAATATCGATGTCATGTCACGCGAAAGATCAAGAATTTCCCCTTTCGTAGGATGAATCGTCAGCCGGGAGACGTCACTAACTCGTTGCGCGCTGTCAAGTCGTGTTCCAGCTCGATTCTTAGTAGCGTGCAATTAGTCGGCCAGTATTAGCATCGAATCCATCTCGAGGGACGTAGAACTGTAAGAGGGAGCGAGCTTGGTAATTCAGCTCACGCGGGATACGAGTCGGTCACGGTGTTGGCTTCGCAAAGGGAAACACATACATACATGCACACGACATGTACCGATACATAGTGAAGCAGACGGGATAAAGGAGGCGTTGCTTACTAATGTTGTTATTGAATTATTTCGAGACTTAGTTTTACGTGCGAGGGATCAAACCGGGGCTTTAGTCCTTTGCAGATGGAGGAGGCGTGGTCCCTGCTCGATCCTAACTGCTGTCCCTTCGAGCCAAAGGTCCTACGGATCACGGTGAGTCCTGTGCATCCTTGACTAGATTAAGATGCGATTAGGATGCTCTTAGCTTCCTCTCGCCGGATATTCTAGGATACTCTCGGTTTCCCCCTCGTGTCAGGAAGCTGAGCCCGAGTGTGCATCGAAGCGACACGCCATGCCACGCGCTGCTCTCTCCACTGGGAGATTCGGATCAAGACGCGACAGGAAACGAAAGAAACCTCGAGCGATGGCACGCGAAGAAATACCGACTCGTTTGAATCGAACATACATAGCCTATCGTTTATCGAACACGAAGAAATAATATCTATCTTGAAACGTTAGAGACATATAAGACGACTTTTCTTCTTCTATAAAACGACTTTTACATTTCAAGACGTGAACTAATGAGATTTATACAAAAAGCAATAATAATAATTTCAGACCAAGACGTTAAGATAATTATCTAGAACCCAGATCTAATGGTAACGGAAGAAACCCATCGATTTGTATGCTTATATATATGTATATCGTAGAAGTTTTGATAGTCGCATCGAGACAACGTGACTCGCGAAATGCCGAATTGCCGAATGCACGACGTGCGTCAAGTGCAGCTGCATGCGTCACGCGCCAAGTATACCAGCACGCGTGGAGCAAAAGAACAGCAAGGATAAACTGTCGGTGGATATCGTAGCAAAAGTACGACGAATAGCGCTATAATTTAGAACAAAAATGCAGTAAGCAGCTGTTACATCGTGAAACGAGACGTTGGAATATAGGGAAAGGGTTGAAGAGCGCGTATAGCCAGAGGGGTGGTACATGTAGCTCGTTTCCTCGACTACGAAATTGATCGAAGTTTGAAGTTTGTTTCCACGACAGGTTACCATTAAGCTCGCGCCGTGTACACAGCTTCACGGTTGTTAACGGTCGCGTGATCCAACGTCACATTGCATCGAGCGCGTTGCAGGTGATACCGGGACCTATTAAACTGATGATATTATGTATATTGTATTAAGTAATTATGTAGCTACATTATCGGCGCTTTTAATACGTTATAAAATTCGGATGACCTGACGCGTACACCCGATCCATCGTGCTCCCTTTGGAAGGTATAATGGTGAATTGTGTTTCATAATAACGAGGCGGGTAGCGGTGATAATGTTTTCGACGATGTGGAAACTTTTCGCTGACGCGATACGCCCTTGCAAAGGATAAATCCATAACGATACTATTCGATATAGATATAGAATAACGGTTACAGGTTCCATGATATTTTCTTTGTCGTGATTAGTGCGGTCAAAAGATGAGACCATCGTTAACAGCGATGGTAGAACCTTGTGACGTGATCTTCGGTTACAGGGTATCTCAGTGAAATAACTATCGTGTAAGACAATCGGGAAGGGATAAAGGAAAATGTAATAGGACTGCAGTACGTAACATAATATGTACTATATAATTAATGATACTATGTGGTAAGAAGAAATTATCTTTTATTTGATTTTGTATTCTTTGGACTAAAGTGGAATTGTAAAATTACAAAGAATTTTCTTTTTTTCGATATCATGCGTGTGGATAAAAATAGTCTGCCTCTGATCCAAGTGATTCAGCAGTCGCGAGCAGAGCTCGCAAGAGAAAGAAGCGAATCTTCGGATCTGTGAATGGAGACGGTCGCGTTCAAATGGAGAAATCGTGTTTCAATTACAGCGGAACGTCGACTCCACTTCCTGATAAATATTCACGTCTTAATGTCGAACGCCGAGATCGAAGAGGGACCGCCTTTTCTCTTTTAACTCACCCCTTTTACTTTGCAATTGTTCCATCACCGATATAACCATCCATATAAGAATATTTCACTTTAAGAAACAAAAAGAGAGAAAGAGAAAAGAGAGCAAACGACTAAGAAATATAATTAACGATCACGAGTCACCGCCAGCTTTGTAAGGTTTTATTCCGCAAAGCACGCGACATGTCTCACCGCGAATTATGCCCCAGGGTTACGAGGGTTAATACAGTGGGTTCGGTGTAGCCAAACGCAATGTGAATTTTTATTACACCTCTATACGTGTCTCTCGGTCTGGCAAGCTTCAACCCCTCTCGGGGAATAGAGAGAAAGAGAACGGAGGGGTTTGTTCCGGGCCAGACAAAAATCTTTCGGTTGGACGATAATTCGAATTCGGTTGCGTACGGTTTTTTTTCTGGGGAGAATCGGAGACTATGGGGATTTGTATAGTATATATTACGTATAGCAGAATATATGAAACGACGGATAGAGGGTAAAGTTTTCCCTCTTTCAGACAGAAATACCCTCTCGGCAGCCTCTCGCGGCGTTCTCTCCCACGCGGCTCGCTGAATTGTGCCGTTCATCGCGTAAAACTGACGCCATCTGCGTTTAATGCTACTACTCCCTCCCTTTCCGCGGCACGCGACGATGGCGGTGCAGGGGATGCGATCTGGCTGTGGGGCAAAAGCCAGGACTGATCACCGTAAAAGCACACAGAAACGCGTTTCGCAAATATAGTCGAGCTTTTTCAGCGGCGCGTCGAATTGCATGCGACATTTCCTGACTGTTTTGCACGATGTTCCCATACCGGGACTCGGGCCCGGAAACACACAAAAAAAAGGCAGCGTTACGTGCCCTGTTATTGGAAACTACGCCCGATGTTTATAGGAGGAAGCTCGCGCTCGAAGTACATCGTCGATGAACACCGTTATTAACGTCCGGACCGATGAAACGGGACAGTCATTTTTATTTTGTTTTTCTCCCCTCCATATACATATCCTTTCTTCTCGTTGCTTTCCCTCCTCCATTTTATTAGTCTCTTTGGTTCTATTTAATTCGTTTTACTACATACAACAGTTCTTTTGGTTCGATAGACAAAAATATACGTTACTCTATAAAAAATAATCGAAAAGCTGGAAAATACACGTAAAAACTTTAAAAAGTTTAAAAAATTTCCCATCTCCTATTTCCTGCATATTCTTCTGTCAAACGTCTTTTATTGTCATAAAAATTCTTTTACTTTATTTTATATTATTACGAAAATATTCATTTTCATTAACATCGTAATAATAATATTGTAATAAAAAAAGGAGTTAATCTGATTATGAGATATCGTATATAATAAAATTTATCATAGCTCCGGTTGATTCGATGAATCGGACGAAAGTCGAAATAGATCCCAGCGATCGTGAACGAAATGTACGAAGAAACAATTGAAACGGAGGTGTTTCTTTTTCGAGAAGTTTGTTGTAACGTACTCGTACGATCAATTCTCACGAACGACGCATTGTGTGTTACAGCTTCGTTTTATCGCGTATCACGTTTGAGGCTTATAGAGAGAAACGTTGAACATCGGATACAGTTTGGCCAGGAGTCGGTCCGGTTAGCGGCATGATTGCAACTGATGCGAACGGATTGTGAAAACACTGCTTTCGTTTCTCTCCCGGCGATCCGGACGTTAACGGCATTTCGAATGCAGTTACGAACTTCGAGGCAAAGCCGCGTAACGTCACAACGATATTTCCGATAAGATTCGAGTTTTCTAATGCGTTCCGAATACATAACGAGTTTACAAACGTCGTTTAGAACACGGCCTTCTCTCACGCTGGGCATGTTTAATAACAAACATTAGTACCAAAGCGATAAAGATTGGGGCGAATCCAATGAAATTCTCGTAGCTTTTCAAAGTTTCGCTTCTTCCGGGAACTTGGAAGTTTCTGGACCTGCGGTTAGGTATTGAATACCGAATTGGTATATCTCAATATATCCCTGTGGCTCTGATTAAACCAGCTGAAAATGCTGACGAAATACGGAAACTCGGTTCGAAGAAGGATACGTCTTACGGAATCCTCAAATAGTACAAACTACGTAAACTATCTTGAATTCCTCTTCTGTTTCCACGAACTGCAAATCCCTAAAGACAGTTTTCCGTGAATACGGACGTATCAACTTCGAAGCCCATGCTCGCATTAAAATTCGCAAAGAAGTGTTAGTTTCAATTTATGACGGCGAAAGAGAAACACGCGGCTCGGTTCTTTTAAGCATCATAAGGAAAGTTGCAGCGATCCGTGAGCCTCGCGAAACTCTGCCGGTCTTATTGTTGTTCAGTATTTCACTGTTCTACGGGCTCGTGGATTGTCTCTCTCTGGGTTTTGAAAGAACGGGGGTATCTGGTTGCAGCAAATAAAGGGAAGCACCTAATGCGAGTCCGTGACGATGGCAGGCGACTGCCTTGGAAATTCTTGATTACATACACTTTCTTGTTAACGTTCCACGCTGCCTGACGTGAATTTTTATACGTTCGCTTCTTGTTATTCCACTCGCTCGTTCCCTCCTCGTAGAACGTATGAATTTGATGCTCTTATGTGTTACCGTCCTTCGAATTTTGATCAACCCTCCGACCGTTTCCTCTTTCAATTACTCTTCGATCATTTGCTGCACGGATGGTAGCTTCCTTGTGGAGAATGTATATTAGATATCGTACTTGATCAAATTCTAGTCTGCTTCGTATATAATTTTTCCTCTTCAATTTTCTATAATTCATAGCTGCGTTATTTCTCCGTTTCCTCTTTTTTCTTTTCTTGATTAATCTTAAAAGAAAGAATTTTTGATTATGCAATCTTGAAAGACACGATATCGCTAATGATTTTCCGGTGTGTATAACATGTTTTAACAGTAACGTCTGAAACTACAGAATTGCCCATTTTGTCTGATATCTAATTAAAATATGTAATACATAACACGGTTCAATTTATCAAGCTCTATCTCTTTACTGATGAACCAAACTGTTAAAAATTAATGTTCTTCTCCTTCATCCTTCTGTTCTTCCTATATATTTCCTTTCATTTTGTATGCACTAAAGAAATAATACATTAGACAAGTACGGGAACGAATATCGCTGGAGAAGGAAAACGCAGAGTTCATATGGATCAGAATTCGAGATAAGGAGCGCAGTTTGTCAGTGAAACGATGTAACACCATTTGGATTTCTTCTACGGTGCACCTAACGTTGCGAACTGTTCCACCGCCCGCGGTTGAATTTAAATTCTATTCCTTCGGGATGCGCGTTATTACTCGAAGGGTACTAATAGAATGTGCTTCTGCAGACACGCGCAAGAAAACTATCCCGGGTACAAAGTAACAGCATCTTTTCTGGGAAACAAATTCCAGGAGTGAGATCGCGGTCATGGTATGCGCGAAAGTAGCGCCGGATTCGCGCGTAGCTTAGCAGAAAAGTTTCTATCGCGTTTCGTTTCTCGTTTCTTACGCGCCATCCTGTCGTACCACATCGTAGAACCGACGTGCAGTCGCCCTGTTTACGAGAGAACATTTTTCCCAACTGTCTGAATCGCGATTCTTTATTAGCGTTGTTCGAAACTAGAACAGACAAATTCATTGTTTGCTTCTACGTGGCTATTAGGAGAAGAAAAATAATATCTTTTTTCACAATGAAGTCGGTCCATAAAGAACTCGAATACAATATTTTATATCTTAGTATATTAGCTAGTCGAGATATTCGCTAAAAATGACAGTGAATAACGAGAGATCGAAAACCAACTGAATCTTCATGCTATCGATAGTGAGTGAGTAATATTGTGAAAGAATATTGTGAGAACCATTGGAGAATTGAAGAAGTGTAACATTCATTCGAAAATTGATAAGAGAAACTTTTAAGAAAATTTATTTTGGAGGTCATTGTTATCATACTATTGTCAAATATAATTTTCATTATTTTATTTCATATTTAGTTGGACCAAAAACTTCTCTGTAGCTCAGCATCTTCCTGCAATATCCTTTTTTACGGCGAAATCATTCGACTAAGGATTCGATATTCGAGAATATTCAAGATATCCGATCAGAATAATACTGTGTTATCCACCAAAAGCGGTTAATCAGTAAATTGAACGCATTGTACGATTCACGACCACAAAATCTGCACGAGCAGCCCCGAATCTCGTGATTTACCGTACATACCTACAACTTATTCGCAGACGTCTGCTAGGCTTCTGTGTCAGCGCGTTCAGCCTGAAACATCGGTAGAACGAGAGCCCTCGCTCTTCATCAACAAAACCGTAAACGAGGGAGCGCGGTCGCACCTCTTGGATCTCTGCGGTAAGGATCGCGAGTTCGAGGGTTGTATCAGCCCTCGCGGCAGAATTTGAGCCCAGTCTAGCGAAAAAGATTCCCTAATGGTGGGCGAGGTCTTCGAGAACACTGTCGTTGTGCACACGTATTCGTGTGCTTGTTACCAAATACATATATACGCGAGTTTCAACCATAATCCTTCCAGATAAACCGAAACCTAGGGAAACGCACTATGCCATCGTCTTTCGTCAGTGGCGACGAGAGACGAGGAAGAACGTAAAAATAACAGAGAATCGGTGCACAGAGAAGTTGAGAAACGGGGGAACGCGTGTAATGCAGCGTGGAGTGTAATTACAGGTTGGAGAACATGCGCATGTATATTCCGGCGCCAGTAAAGCGTACACGCGTTTCCAACGGTGCTTATTGCCTTCATTGGTCACTGTTCGTGCTGCGAACAAAGCAGATGGGAATCCTTAACAGTTATTGGCTGGGGCTGGCTGTTTCTACGTCGCTACTCCGATGGTAGAAAGGCATCGGTGAGGTATGAGCAATTTATCGGAGGTTACGTTCGAGGCTGGTGCTGGCTGGCCATCCTTTTCCGTGTTACGAGCGGAACCAAGGGGACGAAGGAGCCTAAAGGGAGGCGATGGATAGGTCAGGGGTTGAAGTGTTGGTACGAAGGGACGCGGGGAAACGTCGCCATCACTTTCAATTAGATAATTGAAACGGGGAGGGGCAGAGATGCGACCGCTAACGCATTTTCCACACGTGTTTTCGCGGCTGGTCGAGGCCGCCGGAATTTTACAAAAGCGGCTTCGAAGTTTACCCTTCATCCGCCCACGAAGCTGTAGCAGGGGTGAATGGAAGAAGGGAGGCAGCCGACCGATTGCTTCTGTTGCGAGATTCGATTGTTCCTGACCCCTTGTCCACGTGCTCACGGCAACCGCGAACCGCCGTACCCCGGCCATTGTTCGATCTTTCGCTTCCCGGTCGAATCGATGACCGACAGATTTAATCTCGTACCCTGGCAAGCAGCGATTCTTACGTTGGATCGGCGAATTTCCTTTGTGTCCTACGCTAAAGCGTGTTCCTCCCTTCTTCATGCTATGATATTTATCGTTATTAGAAAGACTCTTCCTTTATGTAATGTGCTAATTTCAGCTTCTCATGGTCAATGAAATTTTATTGGGAAAATCTATTATCTATTATTTTCTGTTAGATTTTATTGTCTTCTTTGTGGATAATACAATGGTACAATGATAAAAGTACACTAGGTGAAATGAAATGTGCAATACAAAATATATGACGCAAAGCTCCGCGACACATTAGCTTTTAAACATACCGTAAAAGACATAAACTTTATGCGAAAGAAAAAATAAAATTGGATTACTATCTTTATGTTGTACAGTTCCCTTAGGTTCGAGAAAATAGTTGCAGCAAGCACTGCAATATTCGCCAACGTTTGCCAACGTTTTCAGTGGATTGTATTCTAACAGCTTTCCTCAGCGATGTATCGGTGTACTTTGACGAGTTTTAATATCTTCGTGAAATCGAAAACATTCATATGGTTCTAGTAACGCGTTGCTCTTAAAACTTTCCGTTCCATGAACTTCCGTATTTAATTTCGACAGATAAAAATCATAATTACCTCAATACTTTGTCTTACTCAACGGATTCTTCGAGATTGTCGCTGTTTATTTGCTTTGATCGAACGATATTGCGTGGAACGTTTCTTTGCTCGTCAAAGCTGACGAGGAAAGGAAGAAGAAAAAAGAAAGAAAGCTAAATAGAAGAAAATTCTGTTCAAGCGCCTCACC
Organism: Bombus vancouverensis nearcticus; assembly: GCF_051014615.1. Classification (NCBI taxonomy): domain Eukaryota; kingdom Metazoa; phylum Arthropoda; class Insecta; order Hymenoptera; family Apidae; genus Bombus; species Bombus vancouverensis. The sequence goes on from NC_134920.1 coordinate 2,576,424, forward strand.
AGCAAATGAAATGACGTGGCCCAGATACGCGATCCTGGATTAAATCGCGAGAGATCGCTGATAATCTGCGCTTGAAATAACGCGGCGTGCATTCCGCTCGCGCTTTTCTTCGAATTCTCGGAGCTCCCGGCATGCCAAGATTTTTGCAGAAGTAGGTACTTGCAACCTGCACCCGGTCGAATTCGGTGATTGGAGCGGAAGGACGGAGTAGCGTAGGGAGCGAGAGGGACGACAGAGGATGTGCAAAGAGAGAGAGAGAGAGAGAGAGAGAGGGAGAGAGAATGGAACGTGTACGATTGCATGGAGCTTCGAATAGAGAAAAGTTCGATCGACTTCCGTTTCATCGGTCAGCAATTCCATCCTGTCGAATTGTTTCCGCGACATAGTATTTCCCTGTCATAGCGGATTCCTTTGGTCGGATTCTATCCCGTCGCATAAATTGATCGTTTAAATTTCGCGACCTCTCTTGACTGAAATGGAACGAAGAAAAGGACGATTTTCAAAGACAAAAAGAGAAAAAAGACTAGGGGAACAAATTATAACGTGACCGTGGTATCCAGAAAAAGGCTTAGTCAGAGAGATTAGTCAGAAGTGGCGAAGAAAGATGTCAAACTTAAACCGTCGCGTCATTGTTCCCAATGATGGTCCCGCTCCCCGCGACATTTCTTGCGTGTAAGGTCCAATCTGTTTCACGATGCCTGAGCGAGCCGCGATGATTGCAAGAATCTGGAAACACGATGGGAGAAGGAGAGAAGAAGGAGGGAGTGCGTGATTACGCGGCGTAGCGAGACAGCAGCACGGAAAAGCGCGGTTCGATCGGTTCTCATTTGAGGGGCCGCCAGTTCCGTCGCGCGCGAGATTGTCCCATTGTTTTCCGAAGATCCACGATAGTGGGTCAAGGGTTAGGCATCGTACCGGCTGATAAAAGCCAAACACAGAGACGCGGGCGCAGCTGCTGATTTTCGTCATTTGCTCTCTTCGAACGAGAACAAACGCGCAATGATAGAGTCGTGAGATCGTACAGGGAGAAAGATGGATAGCTTCGTTAGAAGAGGGAACGATATCTTCCCTCTGGAACCCTTTCCACGTTTCTCCGTTCACTGTTCAGGATATTAAATATTAATCCTGGGAAATTACTAGCACACCAGCAATCTTTCGCTCTCGTAGCCGGTTCCTTTTTGTTGCTCGCAATCTCTAACTCGACGACCCACCTACACGAGCGGCGTACACGTACACGCGTACACACGTGCGCTCCACGCCAGTACTAAGCAATGAGGAGTAATCTAGGCGGTGGATTAACCCGAGGCTCAAGATATCAGTCGGGGATTTACCGTGGCTCGCCCCGTCGTTACGACTCCACCGGTTTTCCCTGGACCGCCTACGTTTCCGTCTTTGTACTTAGTTGGGGCGCGTGCGTGATAACGCGCGACTGAACGAGTTGCTGTCCGTAGCGTCCTCTCGATCGTAAACCACCGCGGCTTGCCGAGAGAATTGCCGTGCCTTCGAATCGGGCGACCTGAATTTATTAAATGGTTAGCCACGAAGGAACGCGACCTCCACCGACTACGAACTAACTAACGATAATTTCGTTTCGGCTAAAACGATTCGTCGATTTCCATTCGGAATTTAACGAACCAATTTGCTTGCTATATGATGCTTAATACTCTCCTATACCTATTGAAACATTTATTTATATTTTTGTTTATTTGCTTACACCTCGGGGCTGTTTATTTACACGTATCAGCTCGTTCGTTTGTATCTGTGACAAGAAATCGATCGTTATGCAATTTGTACTCGCTGCATTCGTGTCACAGCGTAGTATATTTGTATGTATGTAAATATTAATGCAGTTGTATTACTTTTTTTTCAAGCTGGGTATTTTAAAACATACATCGTATTATTTGAAACTATAATAACAGAAGATCACACACGCTGAACGTTTAAGTCAGCACAATTTTCGTGGACAATGAAACGGCTAAGGGGCGGATAAAGGTAAAGAGACAGGGCGGGCAAATGGAAGCATCTGTAACAGGACACGTCTCTGCTCCTTTCCTTGGTCTTCCCCGTAATTTAGATCAACGGTCTGGTACACTCCCGCTACTTTCAGGTTAATCCTTCCTTACGGTCTGCTCTGACGCTGCGATGAAGTTCTTTAAATCCGTTCGTCAAATTGGATGTCTCACGATGTTCCAGATAACAAACATTTGGAAACATTTTGTCTTACGACACAAAAGGAAAGAAATGTAACACGAACACTACACTCGAACCTTCTGGCTATTGAATTGCTTCCAGAAAACTTACGTCCCGCCAACTTGAACCCATACGACGTTTGAGAAGAGATACTTTCAAGAGGTTCTTGCGTTTTGTCACGCACTTAAAGGACGTACGGTCTTCACAATACACTAGAGCTCTAGTTTGGACAACCACAACTTCAGAATACGTAGTCTTTGAAATGTTTCTTTGCCGGTGGCCCGCAATTGTGCCGCCTGGGCACTTCGACAACCTTTTTAATTCCGCAGCAAACGTTATCGTTGATCGCACCAATTCGAAACTCGTTTCCTTTCTTTTCGTACTTACCCTAGATTCCATAGGAAAGTCTCATTTCATTAGGATGCGTGGGACGACTCGAGGCAAAAGGAAACACGAACAAAATCCGTGTGGGTAGAACACGATCGAGCCAGGACGAGTTTCGTGCAAGGAAACGCGTACTCGTCGGTGTTACTGGCAATTTAGATCCTCAATGAATCGAGGAATATACTTGCATATCGTGACAAAGTCGCTCGCAAATCGAACAAGTTATTGCTATCGGTGGTGGTCTGGGTCTTAATCATGCGGTGGCAATGCTAGACCACCTGACTCACAAATAAGTTCAGCGATTCGAGTGCAACGAGAGTACGCGCTGGCTACGAAGGATTTCTTTTTCTCATTCTATCAAAGGCACTTTATCGCCACGCCCTATAATGAATCCGATTGTTTAATGCGTATCGGGTCTCTGTAGCAGGAATCGAAATACTAGGGAAGGGATTTGATTTCGTGTAATCGAGTTCAATGGGATTGAATGGCGAATAAGAGGTCGGCAAGCGTTTACTCAGACGTCTGTAATCAACAAATAGAGGTTGCATTAAATAATTCTAAAAGCTTTTTACAAAGTAAGAATTACACGAAGAATCAAGAAAGTTGTTACTGAGTGATTGTGTACTTTAAAAGTTATTTTGACAATATACCAAGATTATTCAGATCATTTCGATAATATAATTTAATAATATAATCGTGTAATCATTTCAAGGTTAGATGGATCACCGAAGTCCTGCCATGATACTCAGAGTAATTTGAAGATCACGAAGGCCATTGAGGTCATGATATTGGCATTTAATGTTGTTTGGACATCATCGAAGACAACGCTATTGTTATCTGATGTCACATAGGGGTCGTCGAAATTGTACCATTGGCAGCCAAGGTCATGACAGGTCACCGCAATTACGTTGCGGGTCACGGGAAACGTATATTTTGCGCTTAGATAGCTCAAGCTCGTTCGAAGTCCTTGTATCTATTCACGAAGCTGTAATATTTATGTACATATCTACTTCTGTATCCTGATGCAAACTTATGTTACATGTAATTGTGTTTATTTGTGCAAGAAATATCTCCTGTCGAAACGAACAATTTTAAAACCACAAGTAAAATTATAGCAGAAGTTCTAACTCCAATTCATTCTACCTGGTATTTGTCGAGTCGAGTATGGAAAGTGTAGAAGGTGAAATTAATCCCTTTAACGTGATATACGTTTATCTTTTCGGTATACTTCATATTTTTGCAAGAAAACAACATCGGATATACGTAACAATACGGAACGCGACTATTAAAATAAACAGTCTGCATACATGTTGCAAACGTAGGAGGTAAACGGTTCCTCGAATGTTTGTTTGTTCTCATTTTCTGGTTGTAAAAGAAATAGTCGCTTTCTGCCATTGCAAAACTAGCTTCATCCTATTTCTTTGCTAACTCGATCAATATTTACGCAACAAGAGCATACGAACCCACACCGCCGTCTCTCTTGGTTACAGTCTCTAATTGATCCATTGTTAGTTCTTCTTTCAACTGTCGAAAAGTCTCGTATTGCTTTATTATTTTTTTGTACAAGGTATTTCGTCTATATGATATCGTGTTCTGGTTTTTCGTTGGAAACGAGGGAAAACAGTCAAGTTTATTACCAGTTATTCGAGTTGGATCTTGTATTTCATGGAAAATCGTTTGTATAAATTAACCGCTATTCGCTGGATATAAAAGCAGATTTGCTTGATTAAAGCAGCAGATGCAGTAGATATTCCTAGTCTATAAACGCAGCAACGATAATTTATACGATACGTCATATGCAATTTGCGTTTTTTCCTATTAATCGATAACCATTAAACGATTTTTCCTACTTGTTTACCTAATGTATAGTTGCGTATTTGAAAATCTCTCACCATCGTAATAAAAATTTTATTAATTTATGTTTTATATTATGTTTTCTTATGTTAGTAAATCGTTTGGAAACAACGTAACCCGAACAGTTAGTGGATAATAACATTATACAGCAGATTATTCGTTGGACGCCAACGGAACAGAAATAGCAGCTCGGGGCGTCAGGTATTCGAGAAAATATTGTAATGTGGGTCTTTAGGAATGTCAGATAACAATTTCAATCTTTCGAAATCCAATAACTCGTTATCGGGCCGCTGTAAATGGAAGTAATTCCGCTGCTCTGAAATCCTCGCGAACATCCCATCGGTTGCTCTCTTTTCCTTCCCTTTCTCGCGTTCGCTGTTGCTCTCTTCCTTCTCCTTCTCCTTTTTTCTGCCGGCACGTTGGTTCTCGCGCAAAGAAAATCGAGTTTGGTGGAAAACGAATGCTTACAAATCCGGTTCTTAACGAACAAAAACTGTCAACGACAGTCTGCGTTGAAATTATTTTTGTACAGGATGGAGTTCGTTAATGGAGAGAGAAAAAAGAAGAGCGGACAAAGAGCAAGGCAGGAAGATAGAAACATGGCTCACGAAGAAAATAGTCATGGCTCTTGCGTGTATCCCAGTTTTAATTTCATTTTGCCACAGCGAAATGCTTTAATTGTTTTTCCTCGCCTGTATACACATCAGCGTACTGCGAAGGTTGTTTCTCTATCCTCCGACATTATGTAAAGGATCGGTCGAAATCGGCTCGAAAAATGGGAGAAAACTTGAAGGAAACGAGCAAGGTGAGTTCCTCCTCTCATATCAATTTTATTTACATTTTTATGTGGAAGCACTTTGGCTTATACATTTTAAATCGCGGCGCGGATTGGTCGAAACTGATATCGTAAAAGGGAGTAAGAGAAAGAAGGAAGTTCGTTGCAACCCCCGACGTTTCTCTTTGCAGATCGTTAGCATATTTCCTTTCTTCGAAGGAATATTGAGGGTACAGGCCCACGACGGCAAGATAGCTTCCAGTAAATTGTGTTCCTACGGTAATTCAGTCGTGAATCTTCCGACCGAACGAGTCGCTGCCGTTTCCAATTACAGGATGGACTTTGATTCGTTGGGACCCGGCATCGGACATCGACACATCGTTGAAAAGAGCGTCGGTCGCAGGGATCGATATCGAAATTCTTTTGAGACGCACTCCATCCTGAGGAAGCTCCCGCGCGAACCACCTCCTGGGGCTATAAGCCGATGGATGGATCTTTTGCCAGTGGCGATTGCCGTCTCTCACGGACGTGAATCAAGCTCAAAGCTTTAAAGGATGCCGGAAAAAATCGCCGCGACGGCTATTGGCGATCCTGATTAAGGTACGGTACGGACGAGCGATACGATTTAGTAGTGGAAACGCTTTATGGTTTGGTAGGTTTATATTTTTAATGATGCTGTGGCTTGTAATGAGAGGTAGGAATGAGAGAAAGATGGAAAAAGAAGTTCGAAATCGATTCATTAGAATCGATTCATTACCTAGCAGCCTTATGCTTTAGAATCCACTAGGATTTTGCTTGATTAATCCTTTTTGCTTCATTCCTTTCAGTAACTTTAGAATTATCATATTCGTCGATTGACAAAATTCAGATATTTTCTTTTTGTAATTATACCGTAAATATGAGAATATTTTTGTCAAAATTAGCGTTTATGCACGGTAACTGTATTTTTTCAAACAAACATAGTCGATCTAATTTTTTAAACATTTTTGAAGATTTTTTGTTAATTCCAGCAGCATCTTCTAACGCGTCAGAAACCATTTAATTTTTGTTACACAAATTTGTTTCTATTTGTAATCGTTCCCACGTAAGCTCTAAAGGGTCGAACTTTGGAGGGTGCTTTTATCCCTCAAACTTAAGCTAAAAAATATCTTCCTAATATCTCTGGCTGTCCTTCAAGCCTATAAAGTTTGATCCAAATCGGAGTCAGGCCGTTCACGACCTTTCCTTCTAATGCATGTAGACGTCATCAATTTCTACGGAACGGTCAAGCTCGCCCATACTTTCCACGCTTGATACCTGGTCGACCCAGCCGTACACGTCCACCAACAAATATCTTCTTGTTTGCGTCTGAAACGAAAATCAGCGGTAAACTTCTTGGGTTTCCCTCCTTGATGTTCTTGACGATATTCCTTCTTTCTTTCTTTTATTCGGCTGGAAGGTATGAAACGGTCAATGAGAAGTTTTACCACGTGGAAATTCACAAGTTTCCAGCTAGTCTAGAGAGGACGCGAGTGACCTCGAGTCCGTACTTCATGCTCGGAGGAAATCGATTTCGTTCGAGCGTGTTCGCGTATATCAAGCGGTAGTTGGTATTCCGGCACGAAGGGAGGAAGAAGTTTTCATGAGGCGGAACGGGCAAACGAAATTGGTGATTCTTTGTAAGCGATGTTGCGTTTCGGAAGGTAAGAGACTGCAAATTGAAACCGCTTCGGTATTCGCGCTGCGTGGTTCTTGGATACTTTTGCCCTTGTTCTTACTTGTTTCCGTCTGATTTCCGAATAAACGTATGCGCTTTTGAAACTTTCGCGCCCAGGTGAAAGTATCACTCTGTTTCGGCGAAACAGAGAGGAAGAGTGGGATAATCGGGGAGAATGTTATAATTGTCATGGAAATACGAGGATATATTTTTTTATATGGCGTATTCGTACATTTGTTGAACGTACGTAGGGTAGAACGAATAAATAACCGTTGTAATTCGTGGCCCAAAGGGAAACGTTGCCGACTGTTTTACGAAAAGAATTACAATCGGGGATAATTAACGTTATATCGACGGAGGGGCGTGTGAAAACATATAAACCTTTGATATAGCGTCGAGTGTAATGAAACTCCACTGTGCAGAGTTTCCCGGTTAATACCTTAAAAGCAGTCGAACGTGCATTAATATTTTGTAACGGTGACTAGGATTTAATTTATCAGCCAATTTTCAACGGAACGCTCTACGAGGCCGAAGCCGGAATGATTGGTACCCGTGAAGTTACATGAATTTAATTGAAAATGTGAAGTGCGAGTGGGAGCATCGTTGAATATGCAGATTCGCGAGAAACGTCAAACCTTTGGGATTTGCGAGCACTTTTATTTATGCAGAACAATGAGAAACGCTGTTAACGTTTATCACAGTTTATTTAACGAGATGCGATACGAGGCACCCGTTAATTTAACCGTCTGCTAATTTAATTACGCGGATCGAGGGTCATTTCACTCATGGTATCAAATTTTCTGTCTATAAAAAAAAGAGAGAATGGGAAAAAGGAGAGAACGAAACAGTGGTTGAAATTATTTGTAGCCGCACCTATTTAAAGTGAATGAATCGATATAGGAGAGGGAATATCGTACTTTGATAATCGAGAACCTACACCGATGCAAATAAAGATGCTATAGTTACTTGATAGGATTGTGACATTAACACTTTCGCAACTATTAGTTTTAATTCAAGAAAATATTGCTTATTAGACTAAGTATATTGAAACAGGTTAGTAGAAAGTTAAAAGATTATAAGAAGTTCAACAATTTCTCACATCTTTCTGCAATCTTATAATATGACATAAAATTATTATATAGAGGCTACACAAAATTTGCACATACCAGTTAAATTTCGTATCATTTAGTATTGGAGTCTTTAGTAGTGGAGTCTTTCTTCATTATCCAAGTCCCGTCTAACCGAAGTTTCGTATTATCCAAGGTGCTTTGAATTTTACCATAATTTCATTTTTTTTTCTTTTTCGGAAGATTAACGTAAAGAGTACGAACAGTCCGGTATTGTTAAGACAGCTAATCAAACTTTCAGCCAATTAAATGGTTAATTAAATTTAAATACATGTACGGTATTAATTTATCAAAATGTTTTTTTCAATTTTATTGCACGTTTTATTAACAGGCGTGGACTCTTCCGCCGACTTTTCGATTATCCGAGGTAGGTTCCCTCCACATCGTGTCGGATAATCGAGACTCTACTGTACGTACCTTTATGTGACTCCGAAAGTCTGATAAAAAGACGCTTCATTAGAAAATAGGATCATGAGCAAATACTTCTTGCCCACTACGTCAGAAATTATAAATGTTTGATCAATGTTTGAAAACGTATTATTGTTATGCATTAGTTACTTTATTCGGATTACAATGAACATTAATCACATAATTCTTTACTTGTCTGATGGATAACTATTTACAATAATTGTTCGAAACGATGAAGCTCTAATAGAGTTGCACGTACATACAAGTTTTATCTTTTCAGACGGTAGACGATTATGAAGCGCACGGAAAAAAATCGGATCGCCCCTTCGACGCCTGGAACTATCTCGCACGACCGCTTTGATTTACGGGTCAGATCAGTGGCGCGTTTCGCTGGGTACGCGTCGATCCATAATTATTGCCGCATTGTAAAGCACTTAGCCTTTATGACTACACTGCAGTGCATAGCCATTCGAATTTTTAAAAGCCAGAAACACTCGTGTACAGCCGTTTGTTCCGGTAAATAATAGTGCATGTGGCAATAAATAAACGCGCGGGGGCGCTGCTGCTGTTGCTCACCGTAGTATATGCAATACAAGAGCCGCCCGCTATTGTACACAGCGAGCCGAGTTACGTGACGCCTAGTAAAAAAAGGAAATACACGCGTGGAATAGGAAATGGTAAATATGTACGGACGTACAAAAAAAGAACATGAACACGCGTGAGATACATGGAATCATATGGAATCGAGCTCGTTAGAAATAACAGTGCCGCATTTGCACCATCGAAAAGTACTGTATGTCAACGTTCAATTCTACTTTCCCCGCCGTTCTATGTTTGCCGACAAGATAGAAGTCGAAAATTCCCAGATTGAAAATCAGGAACAAAATTTATGAGCGAATGAAGCAGCCAGTTAACACGGTAGATTCTCCTACTGCGATCGTATCGTTGGATTAGTATGATCTTTTTATTCCGAAATTGATTGAAACCAGATTTTCTCTTGACTTCGTACAGTGGTTACAAATAGTATTTGCATACATCTTTATCTTTTAACGAAGTGTTTTTTATCGAGTTCTATATCTCACTATCATGGTATCAAAATTTTCTATATAATAAATACTATAAATAAATGTTGAAGTGGTCACCACTTCTAAGAAAACTCTACATCTGGTCTTTTTAGTTTTTTCAAGCACTGAAGCCATCGACAGCGTGTAGACAAAAGACTGCGACGAAGACAGACCATAAACAATAGACAGGCGACGTTGGCTTCGGGGTTTTCAGTTATTGGGTAACACAGCTAGCGTGCGGATCTGGACCAGCTCAAATTGTATTCTTACTTATAATTACACTTCTATTTAAATATATTTTCTGCCTTACAATTTATCCACGAGATTTCTCTGTTTACACATCGAATAACCTCAACAATAAAATATAATTATACATAAATAAAAGAATGTAAAATACTCTATAATAAAATATATGCACCTGAACTTAAATAACTATTATGTACATGTTTATAATTGGTGCAATGGTGTGTCAATAGTCAATAGTTTCATACCTTAGAACATAGGAACGAATTGTTTAGAAAATCGGTTTAATAGGTACACAATGAAAATCGTTACAATTAGCTAAAATTTTAGTGAGGACAATCAGAGTTAACGTTGTTTAAAGGTGCTTATGGATAAGAGCAAAGTGACAACTTCATCAACGATGTGAAATCGGAGGTTTCATATTGATAATCGATACTTCCTGAATACCTATAATCTTCAGGTAACTCGATGTGGTATTTACTAAAACCAAATAGAGCAGATGTCGATACCCGGCTCTGTATACCGAAACCGAGATTAACATTGCTGCTATGTTTGATAATTACGCGGTTAGTGATTTACTTGGGCGGCTGCCTTCATATCGTAAACTTATTAAAACCTCCCGAATTTCGATATCCGCGTTAAACGATCGGTGATCTATGAATATTTTTGGATCTTTGTTCTTACAGTGCGAAACAACGTTTTATTCCTTCTATTGAGATTGACATTTAAACATTCGTTATATTTAAATAAAATTTAATAGCGGTAAATCTGTAAGCCGATTGAGTTCGATTTTGCGAATTCTTCGGATTTCGAATATTTGCGATTCGTAAACCGATAATTTATGATACGAACAGGAGAACGTTAATTATTAACCGACGATGCAAGAGAAATATTGGAAATATTGATCGGCTCTTTGGACCAGAATGCTGTGGTCAAGTTCACTCGCCTGTGTTAATTATATCGATGCCATTGGGACCCGGCTATCGTGATCGCAATCTTATCTTCTTATAAATAATCGTCGTTCTGGTATATTCGCGATAAATTGTTCCGGGTATAATACATTCGCTAGATTAAACGGAGAAACTACGAACGTTTCCCCTGGCGATTTAAACATTCGATTTCTCCGTTAAATTAACTTTCTTTGCAATCAGTTTTTTCACTCTCTGATATATAATCTTACAAAGCTTACCTTTATCTCCTTTAGTTTTTTTATTAAGATAAATCACACGTAGTATCTTGTCTTTGCCAATTTCTGACAAAAAAAGTAATCCCTTGCCTTCTTCCTATTCTAATCTTTTTGCTCCAATATATCTTTCTCGAATGGCGAATCTGGTTTCCCTTCTGGAGGTTGCTATAAATTAAATCATTTCGTTCCAGATCTATTAAGAGAACAGACATTTTTGACAATTTGCCTTAAAACGCTACGGCTTGAAACGACGTGCTAACCGTTGCGTTACAAAGAAAAAGAAGAATTCGAGTCCCCGTACATTCGTAGTTTTGACCGCGGCTGTACTATTTCATCCACGGACAAAGCGCCCACTGTATCTCGCGAGGTTCGCACGGTAAAATGTTGTGTCTGCCGTTTTACATTCGACTGCCGTAACAATAAATGCATTAAAATACTCTTTCTGTTGACTCCACCTGTCATCACTGCAGCCCATGCACATTTTTTCTCTGATTTTTGATTTAACAATTTTTCATACGGGACAGGTATATGTTTTTCTTGTCTCTGATAATTAAATCGTGTATGTTTGTAAACACAATACATCTAATATAAATAAAAATAAATAGATAAAAGTATGTAACATTTGATAGGTGAAATAAATCTCTATTTTTATTTACACTCTTCCAATTGTAAAACAAAAAAGAATATCAAATAAATAAATAACAAAAGTGTCTTTCTTCTTATCTAACGTCTACAGTCTACTAAGGATAGTAGGATGAACAGAAAATTTTTTGCGGATCGTTAAAAATGTTTCACATCAAAACCGAAACGCTCGTCGAAATCGTCGAATCGAATATACGGGTTTTCGGTTGGATTTAGTTGTTTCACGTCTCGAAAGATGAGCGCAATAAATTTCGAACAAAACGGAAAGCGAAGGGAGTAGAGGGCCGGCACGAGTGGCAAGGGAACGTAGGGAGGGTTAGCTACGATCCAACAGAGAAAGGGTGGATCCCGTGAAGAACCATAAATCTGTTGATTTACCCGAAATGCCGGCGGTGAATTGCACTGACAGAAGAGTCACGAAAATAATGAACAATGTCATATTGCCTTTATGATCGTGGCTTGTTCGAGATGATTATCGGACAGATGATGCTTTTAATTGTTATCAAGCTGCTGGTGTTTACATATTTTTATGGGAACTTTAAATGTACAAAAATTCATAGAACGTACATAATATGTTAAATCGTATACAAATATCTAAAATATTCGTTATCATATCTATAGGCTGAAGTTTCTGTTTATGTTTCACTTCCTTAATTAAAAAAATTATTCTTATTAGTTATTTTAGTAAAAGTTTGAAATTAACATAATTAACTTTGAATACAATACTACTTATATTATTAGTATATATTTTAATTTGAATGAAGTTTAGTATGCCCAGCGCATTATTCGACATAGACAACAATGTCCTGTATGGAAGAATAGAATGTAGAGTCCTCACGAGTAGATCTCGCTGGCGCGTTAACAACGATCCCCACTCGTCTGCTCCGCGGGAAAGTAGTACGAGCGGATTCGCGAAAATCCGACATAGTAGTGTCGCGTGGAAGCATGACGGCCGCGTGGCTGAGTCTCAGGGAAATCCTGAAAATCATTTCCCCTCTCAATACGTGCGGCCGCGTACAGAGGGAAGAAGAGTAACCGGATTATCGTCGGCGTAAGAGGTGTATCAGGAGAACCGGCACGGATATCGAAACGGTCTCGCGTTCTTGTGAAGTCGGAAAAGCCCATTTCGATGTCCCTTGTGCCATCAGGCAATCCTATTTGAGATTAGACGCAGGCGTGAATTGTGTTACCTCCGAGTTTGAGCGGATCAAAGGCAAATTCCCGGTTGGGATGCATACGTACGTAATTGATATGCCTGATGGGGGTTTCCAAGTCGGATAGTCAATTACCATAATCTCGTTGCGGGGAGAGGCCAGTCTCTGGCCATGTCGATTCCATACAGCACGCTTGTATACATTGTGGGTAGGTATATCAATTCGATTTCGCGACACGAAAGAAACCGCGGGGGCCCGTGTGTGTATCCTTCCTGACCGCCTGTTATTAGATTTCGTTGAAAGTGTATCTCGTTCTTGCCGTTCGTTTGCCGCTGGTGCGCGCCTTTCCCTTTCAATTAGCGGCCACACGATACATTGGCGTGCTATTAATCCTCCTTCGTGATTGCACGCCCCGCGTGTGTGCGACCACCGTCGCTATTAAACGAGCAAGCACGATATCCCGTCTCCATGATTTTCCGGCTTCACCACAAATGCTTTAATTCGCCTCTAAACCATCGGATTTGTTGCAGTCACCGTTGCTGTGAGCCGAGTTACCGTTTGTATCGTCGTCGGTTGTAGTCGTAACCGATTCTACGACCACGCGACGCGAGAACGAGCACGCGTCGAGATTGAAATGCTCCGCAACTCGGAATGCATCTAGCTAGCTCGAGAGCTCGTGGTGCTTCGATCTTTACCGGCTGTTAACGAGTAGACACGGTCCGATGAACGACTACGATCGATTCTACCTACTGGTAACGCGTATTTCAGACCGCTTGTTTAAGATCGATCTAGTCACGCGCACCGGAGATCGGTAGAACGTATTTTCCCTTGAATAATCGTGGAAATCGCGGGTTATTCAGAGAAACGTTTGGTCGAGTAATTTTCGATAATTGCGCACGTAGGTTCGCGGGAGACTCGAGAACGGTCGTGGATATTCTCGATCACGATTTTCTTCTTACTGCTGGTATATAAATATTATCGCGGAGCGTCTACAGCTTACGCGGGAAAAAGGACTTTCCTCGAGTAATCGCGATAAGTTAGCAAACATCAGCCGTATTTTCTTCGTTGCGACGTTTATCGTGTTTCGAATACCTCGGCGAGTTGTAATCTCGACTATTGTGCGAAAGCATCGCTCGATGTACATGTCTAGGCAAAGATGATTAACTGCTCAGGACTCAACGAGACGCTTTTAAAAAGGACCACCTACTTAAATACATATCTGTGCATTCCTTACTTTGTACGCGTTTTACCAGTGTAGCTCGATTAGTCATATATAAATACAGCCGGTCATTTATCAGAAGGTATGGTATAATAGAGACGTTACTTTCACGCCATCTGCCATCTGCGTACAATAAGCAGGCGCATGGTTAAATGGCCATACCGCGCAATATGTCCCGAAACGCAACAAATAGCGAGGAAAACGGTTTGCGGAATACACAGTTTATATTTACAATGGGACAATGCACTTTTGTCGAGGTGGGAGGGGTGAGCTTGCCAGTTGTGGTCGAAGTCGAGAAAGGACACGCTTTGGCGTTGATGGTCCTATTCGGGATGAATTTCGACTCCTCCCTAGAACCTTAATGATCCGTGAAGCTGAATCTCGTGACCGGTCAACCGGGTCGAGATTATACTCTTAACTTGTGTTTGGAGCACCTTAAAAAATATCAGGGATCTAACATCTGGGCTGATCGTACTATGTTATCGAAGCTTTTATTACACTCTCTCTCTGGAAGAGTGAAAAAATAGGGCTTATAAGACACGAAAACAGAACCACAAATCGTATGCAACATTTAAAAAATGTGTAATATATAAATATATAATTTCAAAAGACGATATAGTTTATTTTAATATATTTCTCATCACCAGATTACCGATGTTTATGTATTCATGGGAAATCTAAAAATGTGGAAACATGCAGAAATGTACAAGATATCCAAAGTAAAGTGATCGCGATGTAATATTTAGTAAGCGAAACAAGTCTCTATAAACAAGGATCTATATCCTGCTTCGTTAATTATTATTTTGATAAAATTTGTACAAATTTGTATAAAGTGATATCCAGAATGTACTCGTCACTTTTATCCGTCACGTATTCGATACCAATCTGGTAAGTTCCTTTTTCCGCAGTACAAAGATTGTACCCAACTGTTACGAAACTGTTAACAATTTGTAGATGTACACGCGTGATGCATGAAGAGCAGACATTTCCTCGAACGAGATTTCGACGAGAAACGAAACTCGTTAGCGATAAGACGTAAGCGAGTACGCTTGATAGGAGGTCTTCGTTAAATCCATTTTCTTTCGGTTGTTACGCAGCCCGGGGGTTGTTGTTTATCGTAAGTATAATTTTAGTTCGCCGTTAAGGGAAGAGGATGTATAATTGGGCTGATACAACGGAAACGCTTGTGCAGTCGGAATTTTAAGCGCAATCGCGCACAGATAACACGAACCCGGAAATAGGAGTCGAACGCAGCGCGGGTTAAGGGGTTAATACGAAAGTGCCCCGTATTTCGAGCTTGTTCGTGAATTACTAGCATCGCGATTCTACATTCTATTTGCGTCCACTAAGTGAAAAACGTCGTAGTCTCACAATCGCGATGGTTACTGCCCGCTCCAGAAACTGTTTTCGATTCCAGCGCGATGCTTATGCTGCCATATTTTGTGTAATTCTGTACTGGATTATAGAGTAACAAGGCCACGTGCCCTCTGTGATAATTAAGGAAGATATCAAGGATTGGAGATCATAAAATAATCCTGGTAAACGCACGTAACAAAGATAATCTTTTTGATTAATAATAACTGAAATTGTTGATCTTGGCTAATAAGGAACTTAGTCGCAGTATTTGAAGCCATTTGATACGATTCTCTAATCTTCTTATTACCAACAATTCCTTGTGTTGTTAGCGTTGTTAGATGGGGTAAAACAGGATGCGATAAAAGGAGTATACCTACGAGTGCGAAATAATCGCAAGGCATGCGATAATCAACGTTAAATACTATCAATAATTAACGTTGCTAATCTTGGATAGTAAGTAACGTAATCTTTTTATTCCAAACAATTCGTTATCTTTTTAGTGCTTTTAGATGCAGTAAGACAGGATACGGTAAAAAGAATATACGAGTGCAAAGTAATCACGAGGCGTTTGTCGGTCGGTGCTCACAGCAGGAGCGTTAATTCTAATCCCACTAGACGTCCGGCCGCCCTATCATGCATAGGTCTTCGCTAATTTGCACAATAATGGTGTAATTCCAGCGTTAGGAAGATAGCGGCCACTACCGTGTCGCCTTCGTGCCGGCGATACACGGACGCCGTACGTTCGATAAACACGCCCTCGCAACACCATGTATAAACACTTTGCGTGAACGTGTTTGCGGGGTAGAGGGAAAGGGTTGTTCGTAAGAGGGAGAGACAAACGCCAGGGTAAAGGATAGCGGCAGAACCAATTAGCAGCTAGAGGGTTGAAGTGGATAAAGGACGGGGAAGATGGTGGAATTAGAGAAAACGGTTAAATGAAAATGCGAAGGGACGGACGAGGAAGGAAAATAGGCAAAATTGAGCAAGAGGGTTAAGGGGTAACGAGTGGTGGGGAAAAGATACAGAACGACTAACCAAAAGAGAACCAGATAGAGTACAGGAATAATTAAACAGAGTAGGAAAAGAAGGAACGAGATTAGGGGGGCTGAAAAAAGTAGTATGAATAAATAAAAAGGTGAAACGAAACTGAAAAAGAAACGAGTCCTAGAAACAGTAGAGATGTACGAACGACTCGACAGTGGAAAAGGAAGCATGAAAAGTAGGAAAATGGAGGACAATGGGTGAAGGTTGTACAGTAGTGCGAACGGCAAACGGTGATACGTATTTGGAAATGAACGCGTATCACGTAAAGCAGGAACGACTGCTCGATCGCGATTTAAAGCAACATCGCTAGTGTACACCGGTGTGCAAGCTCGTGTTATCGACCGTGCGTAATTCGGCTGGGCTGTGTTTATCGTACAACGAACAGCAGGCGCCGTCGATAGTCGCTTAAATGTTACGTAAGGCACTGTCGCGATTAACGCAACTTCTATTCCGATCGTCGTTCAGGACATTTGATAAAATTCGGTGAGATTTTATCATCGACTCCCGATATTTTCACCGATTATTCGTACAGGTTGAGCAGTATTCGCGTCCTTGCGCGTGGATCACGAAATATTTTACAAAATACGTCACGGAGTAATGGTTCGTGTAGAACGGATCGTGTATCCATCGGTTTTGGATTATTTGGAATTTAAATGCGAAATTAGATGCATGGACAACAAAAATCAGTAGGTTAGATACAACGTTTTTGTAAACAAATCGGAAAATAGAATGCTTTTAAAAAATGCTTCCTTTATCGTAGGTATTTATAAAAGCTGTAAAAAAATATAAAAAATAACTTATCAACGTTCTATTATCCGGATCGTAATTTATACTTGCCCGGTTTTTTAATACCTCCGATGGTTATTCCCATCCGCATAGTCAGCGATTTAGTAACTTGTTTCATCAACGAGTCATCTCGCGTTAATTAAACGTGTTATCAAATTAACGCGACGGTAACGACAACGCGAGGCTTTAATTAAATCATTTATAACAGTGCTGGCGCGATACGTTAATCATATGAAACACCGAAATAAATCGATATTACTTTTAATTAAGCAACGAGTGTTTTCCTATGTTATCACGGAAAATTGTCGTAAATTATAATCGATGGGAAATTATCAATCATCGCATCGTGCACCGGGCGCGATTGAAAACCGCCACTGTCGCGCCTGATTTAGTTACGATCTCATGATGTTTGCGTTCGTTACTAACTCTGACAATGCTCAAAAACGTGTTTCCACTGTGTATTGTCCTATCGATGTATTATCTTTCGCTAATACACGTCGATAAATATATTTTCCTGATGAGATTAACGTGAAGCTAAATAATCCCCATCGTGAGAGGTAAGTTGCTGAAAAATTGTTTACTCTCAGTCTACTGTAACTGCCTTACGAGCACTATCGTTAAAATATATTTTGGAATATATTTTGGAATATACTATTTATGTTTCGTGCTTGATCATATCGATCAATAAATTTTACATTTCTACAAAAACACTCGTAAAATCGTTCAGTCGTCGTATTCTGTAAGAACAAGACACAATTACAACTTAACTCGAACAATGTCCAGGATAGACAAAATATTTTTCGCAAATTTTTATACCATAGCAAAAACATCATATACTAATTATGTTCCCTCTAACGAATTCCCTCTTACAAAATCCAAAAGCTCACAAAACAATTTCCTGCAACTAGGCGATGAGTATAATTTTCATAATTATCAATCTTTGATGGTGAAAAAGATATCGACATATTGAAAGTCCCCCAATGCTATTCACACCGGATGAAATCAGTTTTCAAGCTGGGTATTCAACGAGATAAAGAAACGTGGCGATGCTCGAGTGGATCGTTTTTCGAGTGCGTCGGCAGATTATTTAAGATTATCAACGATGCAACGGACAGCAGGGTCGAAACGAAATTCTCCGGTTTGGATAATGGACGTGAAAACGGGGACGGCGTCGCAAGCACTTTAGATACCTATATAAATTAATTGTACGATTGCGGAGTGCGTGTTGCGATCTCAAGTGGGTTCGCGAGATTAGAGGGCTGGTTTTTGTTGGATTTGCACAACAATGGCCGGATCACCGCGGCATGTGCGAACCCTACGCTCGGTGAACCGCGTGCTCCCGCTTCGAGGGATCCTTAATCCCAGCGCTCTCCAATTTGATACAATTTCCTGTCCTCTTTTTGTCGCGCCGATAGGGAACACCGTCACCGAGCACGTGGTCCGAACTAACCGTCGGTTTAACGCGCCTTTCGACGGAACTGCTTTTTCATTTGCTCCTCATTTACGGTCACGTCCGCTTCCCTGCTGTATACCAGGCACACGTCGTCGGCTCCGATTCTTTCAATCGTCCACACGATGTTAGCCAGCTTAGGGGACGATTGGAAAGTCTTTCAACTGCTCAATTTAGTCCGTTTATTTTTATCGGCCATTATATTCGTCTTATTTATTTTATATTAAAAGAAGGATTGATATGTCTATCATACTTCCAAAAGAATGATTGCGAAAGGAATAATCGCTAATTTTATTTTCCTGTTTTTTTTAGCATTGGTCTCACTGTCCAATACCCTTTCGAAAGAATGGAGTCATTTAAAAGAATGTGTCAACAACAGTGAAGATTGAATGAATAGAACTTTGAAAAATATCACGAAAATATTCTTTCGGTGTGTCTGACGAGTGAAATACTGCTTTTTTCTTATTATATGGAGAATATGATTTTTTAAATGGTTTTTCAAAGGATCGTACATGAAATTTGTTGGACAAATCCTGTCTAGATATTCGCATAAAGGTTAAAGGTTTATTACTGAACTATTTTCCAATCTGCACAATGCGTGGAATTGGAATGAAGGAAAATTGTTGTTTCGCAGATGTCTTTTTTCTGACCAGGGGTTAGTCAGCCAGTACTAAAGTAAATACATATGGATCGTATGCGTATCGTTTATAAATCAAGGTGAACAGATCGAGCAAAACACGCAGCGAAATTGCATTCCGGTGTTTCCGTGTCATTCATTTTCTTTCCCCTCGGAGTATCGTGTTAGATCTTCTATCGATGATTCTGAAAAGTACAGTACAGTGGTTGCCACTGAACACATGGGAGTGAGCAAAAAATTTACTACACCCATGCGTTATATGCAGTTTCTCTGATAGAAAAAAGCAGGGACAAAAATTGACGTATACATATCCAAATTTGTCAAAGTCACACGCTGGGGTATTGCGATTTATGCAATTCGATAACAATAGCAGAAATAATAATAATAATAAAAATAGGTTAATAACGTGACGAAGAATAATAATAATAGTAATAACATACTTGTTACAACTTTTATCGTTCATAAGAATGATTTTATTGTTTCGATCGAAAAGAAGTAAAAAATTCATAAAAAGTTATTACGAATATTTGTAAGGCTAGAGAACTATGTTACGACCAGTTTTATGGAGAATTGTATAAAAAGTCAGAGTTATTCGCATACACGTGAGCGTGCATACTGATAGCTCCGAGGTAAAGCTAGTTTCATCCTGTCCTCCAACATTTATATCTTAAGAAGACGACGCGTGTCTTCAGTCAGCCTTTGAATAATTTCATCGCGGATACTTTTGGCGAAGAATAGGCAAAGTACTCGTGGAAGTATCTACATGACAAGTACGTCTGTCCCGTGTTGGGAACGTCGCGCCGCCGCTGTAACTTGCGGAAATAAGATGGAAGGAAGCATGGACCTACGCGTCATTGTGAATACTCAACCGGGGAAACTTTCAGACGTGAAATAAACTTTCTTTCGTGGTATATTGTAAGTCGCCTAACATTATGGCGCATCCAGAAAGAAGCGCTCCAAAATATATGGTTCGGAGAAATATCCTCTAATCTATTAAATTAATTTATTAAATATCCTTAATCTATTAAATTTGTGAATTTAATTTATTACAGATGATCCGTTTCGAAATCGAAGATGTATTTGTTAAATAAAATTTATAATTTTTTGAGAACTTAGTGCTTTATTCAATTTAGAATAGAAACATAAATAACGTAATTTAAGGCCCCTACATTTTTCCGCACGAGGCTTTATGAAAGATAGAGTCTAGAGATGAGATGAAAGACATTTCATCATTGCCATAAAGCGAATATTTTTAAAAAAAGTTTGGAGGGCCATTCAGAAGAAATTACTACTATTTCAAATATAATTTCCTGTTTCTATCTTACATCGACATGAATAAAGTGACAATTTTCTAAAACGTACATTAAAGGAACAGATCTTTCGTTTCAAAATAGGATATCTATTAGTTACAACGAAACGTGAATGAAGATAAAGTCGCTGACTCTGAGCTCGAGGATGATCCGAGTTAAGAGGTTGATTCATCAGCAAAAAGTGGCAAAAACCGTCAGAAAATTCTGAAGGCTGGCCGTGGGAATCCCTCGGGAAGCACCGCTGTCAATTTCCATTTTTATTGCGTCTACGTTTGCGGAAGCCGGTTGCCCGTGTCTCTAGGAATTCTACGCGCTAATTTGCAAACAGATAACCTGGAGTTACCAGCCTGAACTTGAACGATAAGGGCGAGGACGAAAAGTTGTTCGACCCCATTTCCTTGGGGCGAGTCGCACGAACCGAGACACAAAAAACACGCACGAGGAGATCCGCGATGACGGGTCCTGGTCTTGTGGCTAAATCAAATTTAAAAGAATGACTCGTACACTTGTTTCACGAGAGGAACAATAGCCTTTTGAACGGCTGTTCCCCTCGAGAACCTTTCAAGGCGTTTGCTGACATTACGTTGCGCCGAGTCGAGAGAGCACAATGGAGAACTGTGCCGTTACAGAAGCAGCGCGTTTTCTCTTCTGTTCGGAAGTATCGGGGAATTGAAATAGCTTGGAAGACAACTGTTGCTCTTTACCCAGCCGAGAAAAGCTCGGATAATTTATTCCAGAACGAAATTTGCAGGAATCACCGAACCGATTCATTATTTTTAATTTTGCTCGAATTGGAGCAAAATGAAATTTATATTTGTGTTCTGTTGAACGACAATCAGAATTTTAGTTTTGTTGAATAAAATTAATAACTAAATAATTTTCTGCCTTGTGAATCGTTTCATCTGTAAGTTATAATTGTTTCTATTCGTTTGACTGAATATTATCGAATACAAGTATATACGCCCGCGTGTATTTTGCGCATTTCGCCATTGGAAATAAATGACATACACATGACGATGGAAGAAAGTGGGCTTCAAACTGTTTCATTTTACAACAGCTGTATCTCGTTTAAAAGAATCGGAACTGATTTATTTCGCTCCGTAAGCTTACTTTTTATTACCTTTTGCGCGTATTTCATTCCACCGAGCAGTTTTTACGAGACGAACTACTTTTATATAGGCTATCGATATTTTTATATATACGTCGCCCGTAAAATGATCCAGCTCTTTTAAAATTCCAATCTTTCGAACTTACATATCTTTTCTTTTGGCTACAATAATTTCTTCGTGTTACGATCTTCGACTTCGATTTAGTGCGCTTCTTCTTGCGCTCTTTCATCGCGTTACGTTCGAAGAATCAACGACGACAAAATCTGAGTCCCAAATATTACGAAGAACGAAGGAATCGTGAAATGCTTTTGATATTCTCATAAACTTCGATAAATTTCGTGCGCACCTGTAATTTATCTGAGTTCTGCTTCAACTTGATCGATAACGATTAGAAAGAGCAGGGCAGATCGTTCGAAAAAAATATCGTATCGGCTTAAATCACTGGTCGCCATTCCTGCGTTTGCCACGAACGTTTCGGTACTATAGCATTCCGGTCATTATTTTAATTGTTACGAAGGGCAACGGCGTTCCACGGGGGCCTTAATTACAGTCCTCCAGTCGGGAGAGAAGTAAAGCGATTCTACTTGCCTGCTGGCGTCCTCGCTTACGAGAATATCCTCTCACCTTCGTCCGGTCATCCGGTACCGCCAAGGTGAGAATCAATAGGGTCGAATTAGCGAATCCGATAATTAAGGTACCGTTACGAGCACGAGAAGTTATCGACTATCAATTCATTGGTTACTTGTCGGCCGGTAAATCGCAAGAGGACGTTCCGTCGCAAAGAATCCGCTTTAATAACTTCAAGTCTTTATACAGTGAAGGATCGTAAGCGAGCAAAAGTATAATAGATTGCGTTGAGGATTGAGAATTATTCTTCGATCAATATATTCGAACGACGGTGATCTTTGACATTGGTAGCGCTCTGAGTGGGTAATTACTTTAATACTAGAACTATTATATCAGGTTAGTTAAAATGAACAGTTTGTAATTTTTGTTTAGAAGTTTTATAGATTTAGTATGATTTTAGTGGTACGTTTTTAGGAATTTAAATGACTTCTTCGAAAATACCTGTATAGAATATTTTCTCCTTGCCTTATACATCACATCTTCATACATGTATCTATCTTTTATCTGTATTTCTTCGGCATAAAAGTTATTTATGCCAAGTTTAGTGATCGATAGTTCTGGCTTTAAAGATTATCTGCACGATTTCTTATACGACGAGTTGAATCCAAGACGATCCTTTCTCCTTAAATTATTGCTGTTATTGAAATTGAATATTTGCATAAGTAATACCTGTATGTATATAGTACACCGGCCCAGTTTTCCAAGATGTAAGAATCATCGATTTCTATGTACAATATAAATTCATATTTATGCCATGCAAAGCGCGGCTGTTTCAGAATATTGCGTTCCGAGAGGAAGAATCTGGCTTGGTTGATTCGATTGGATCGAATAGCCGCCTTGTCATATTGAAAACATAGACCTCGTAGACTACGATACAGATATTTGTGGGTAGTTTAAGGCGGCTAACGTTGTATAAAAGGTACTATGATTTCATTTCGTTGCGTTATCTTATACATAATACCGTAACTATTCGTATATCGATAAACTTGATTTATATTTACACGGACCATCACCTCCACAATTTTTTCCATTTCGAAAAAAAAATAAATAGAAAAATATTCTGTAACCTAAATTACAGCTACCGCTGATAGAATGAGAATCAAACGATAGCGTATATAGGATAGAATAAAATTTAATTTTAAATATTAATATTAAGAAATAAATATCTTTGCGAATATTAAAAAATAAATATCTACTCACAAAAGATGGTTTCATGGTATCTAAGGGTGAAATAACACAATTGTAGAAAAATTAAAACAAAAATAAAAACAATCCAACTTTCTGATAATAAACTTAAATAATTCCTAATTCCTTAATCACATAAGGTTTAACATCGTAAAATATTTTCCATCGGTGGAATCTCGGTCGAATTCCAATTTTCGGTGATTCGTGTCCCTTGTCATTCATTGCCCGTTGCGTTAATTTGGCCGGAGGCTACCTTTTCGCTCAGCCGTTCTCGCCTGCATATTCCGTCATTGTGCATCAGCTTCGACACGGCAATTCATTTACCAGTGTACTCTGCTCGTTTCGCCCTCGACACGCGTCGATGAAACGGTGCACTAGGTGAAGTAGAGTATCACGACGCCGTATCGTTTTCGTGCGTCATTACTTTTGTTTTTTTTTCCAAGAGGAACGCGATATGGAGACTAGAACGTTGTTTGCGACCAGAACCCGTTGTTATTTGCAACCGAACAGTGAATTTGTGCATGTTAATCTTTTTAACGCGTGCAGACGCGAATTTTTTAGCAGATAGTTGAAATTTTTTCGCACATCGTCGAATTTCGATCGAATCGTTGAGAGTTTCTTTCTTGATAGATGTAAATGTATAGGTGTAGGTAATTATTCTGCAAGAATTGTATCATGGTGCAAGTCGAAATAGCGGTAATTATCGGTGATTAGAGGCTGTAAAAGAAATTTCGACACTGCAACTTTTCTTGTTCGCCACGTTTTAGGTTTCTTCGATCGCCGCTCAAGGTACAACCCTTCGTGGTTAAAGAAACGAGCAGATTGTACGAGAGTCTGAAGTCTAAGGCGCAATTGCGGGTACAGTTAGCGGTGATTAGAGTCCACAGGATTCCTTTTACTCTTGTACTTTCTCGTATTTCTACTCCGTTTCAATTGCAACAAGAAACTTGCATCCTTTACGCTTCAAAAAATAAATTGCCGTACTTTTAACTGCTCGAACGTGGTTTTCTCACGACGGAGGAAACGAATTGTTCGCACCATTAAACAATGGAATCTACTGATAACCTTACAAAAGCGTACAATAATATAGAATATATCTGTAACAAAGGGAAGTTGCACAGAAGCATCGGGTCAAATGATGCATGAAGATAATTGGTAGTTCTAAATGATTCAGACTGACGGAAGCTACTACCGAAGGAATTTTTATCGCGCCGTTCGCGTTCGCGTTCGCGAAACTTATTGCTTCGTTAGATATAGCAAAACGGCGCGACAACACTTCTGTAAATGCAAATGACGCTGTACTAATGATAAAAAAGAGACAGAACTGCGAGAGAGGTGATGGTGTGTGTTACGTCAAAGGCAGATCGCGGAACGCTCCGCCTGTTGAGCAAACGAGGAAAAGACGCGTGCCAACACTGCCGACCCTTGGTTGCTAAGCTGTCAACGTTTTCCATCCAAGTATCCGTAATTATAGAGGGTGCCACATCAACGACGTCGTGACCGCTTTTATAATCAGCCGCTGGCCACGCAAACACCTACGAAATTTCCGGCGTGGCGACGTCGAGCGTCGATCGCTCTGCCTCGACGTAATTGGAGCAGAAAAACGGGTATCGCGCGTGACGGGGGAATAAAATTCAATTTGTTCGATATCCTTTTTGATTAACGAATGACTAAACGTAGACCGGGGCAAGTGGATGATGGCCGATTACCGCGTTATTGAAAGATAGCTTTTGTAGAAGTAAATAGGCTAGGTATCGGGGTTAATTGGCGGGACGGTCGAACATTTACGGCGCTTGATTCGTAAGCTGGAACGCCGTGTCGTTTCGTGAACAACTGGTCGTGCCTGTTTTACGATGATAGATTCTGTTGTTTAGATTACAATGTTTGGTTTAAGGAGGATGATTAGCTATCGCTGGTAGTAATTGTGTTGGAAATTTTTGTTAAGTATCCTTGCGTTAATAACAGGGTCAATATTTTCCTTTAAATCGTTCGTTAGAAGGCATGATTTTTAAGGAACCCTAAATATTATTCGTCAATAATACTGTCAATATTCCAAGGTTCTCGACATTATTGTTTAATATTGACAATATTGTGTTGACAATATATATTGATCCTTTTAGGTGAGAATTTTCAAATATTGACAATATCGTATATCGATGGTCTGAGGTCATCCTAAGAATAGATTTTAGAAACAAATAACGACATGATTGCGAGTTGTATTAATGCTGCGTCTACGCTACCGTTCATGAGCATAGAAGACTCTTGGGTCAGGAGACGATATATTGAGGGGCCTGTTGTAGACCAGAATTTTTATAACTATTTATATTCTGCTTGTGAGCAGCATGTAAACAACCTACGAACTGTTACCGGGCACTTCATACAATTAACTTAAATACTTCATATAATTAACCTAATCGCTGCCAAGTTTAGACTACTGATCATAAGAAATCGTTACGATAAAAATCCACATAGGCTCAGGGAATCTCATAAACCATAACGATTTCATTTCTGAATATTGTAGATCAATGCTGACACATCAACCCGAAGTGCCAGTTAACCTTTATTATTAGACGATCTCTGAATTGGCAATAATTATGATTATTGAATACGCCCGTTCGTTATTTTGCTGACATAAGTCAGACTGGGGTCTATCGATCTGGAACGATGCCACCGTTGGAACGCTCCAATTGCCCTTATTTTGTCTTTACGTTACTACGAATTCCACGTCTTTCACTGCAAAGAACATTTATTGTAGCTGTTTAGCGTACTCGAAACTCGTGATGAAACAAAAGGATCGTCGCTGTCAAACAAAGCTTTCGTTATTGTGCTCCTAACGAGAACAATAGGCGGTCGTTGGCTCTGAAATTTTCGGAACACTAGAATCGTGTCGGCGTTTCGCGAACGGGGCGATATTGCGGTTCGAAGGCGCGCGTTCGAGACACCGAATTAATTACGGATTTCCGTGTTTCGTTTCCATCAGGAAGCACACGGCATTCCCGCGTGGAGCCCGATGTTTCAATAAAGCAGCATCAGGCGCAGGAGGAGAGCTACGCGCCGTCGAATATATGACTGTCATTTTTACGAGCCCCGCAACCTTTCATTTGCATGGTACGCGTCGCAGTATCGTCGAATAGGGGCCGTCATCGTAATCGAGCGATCCACGGGGCGCAAATATTAGTCGCATTATTCAAAACGCTTCGCGAGCATATGGTACTTCTGCGTGAGCTCCTCGTCCTTCTCGTTGCGTTGCTATCTCGTTGGTACGAACACGCTCCTACGAACAATATAAACGCGTGCGAGTTTACGTGAGTAATAGGCCGACTTTCATAACCCGGCCTATTTTTTTAAATAGCGAGATACCAAAAACGAGCGCAGATTACAAATCCTCGTCCCACGTTGAACGTGGAATATTAAAATGTGCACGACAGCCAAATTTTTTTTTCTGTAACAGTCGTTTCAAGTATCGAAGTCGCTAAGCTGAGACCTATCGTCGACTCAACAATCTGGAAATACAGTCACTGAATTTTGCGAATGTAAAATATCTGATTATGATATTTTGATAAGGTTGTAAAATAGGTCAAGAATTAAGGAAGAATTTCTTATATTTTGAGTAGCGGAATAAGTAATTAAAAAACTATACGCTGTTAACCACAAATTGCTTCTTTCTGTCTTTCCTAATTAGCTTTCTTGATTAATTTTTTGTGGATGCCACCAGATAATCTACGAACTTACTATATCAATTCCATCGACTATGCTAAGATTCAAATAACGATAAACAAGGGACACCATCGCTTTGCCCATAATTCGCACTTTGGTCATAAGCTTTCGTCTTCAAGATCAAAGCGTTTGATATGGAGTATTCAACGAGCAATCTTGGCACGCTAGGCAGTCGATGCAGATGGTGAAATTCCAAGGCAACGAGGTATCAATCATCGAGATCATTGGATCCCATGGCGCGCGAGAGAAACAGGCCACCGACATTCCCTCCAGACGCAAAGACGAAAGGGGGAGTCGCGTGAGGCGGCGCGTGCACGCCGCTCGTTTCTCCGCCGGGAAATTCCGTATCGTCGGGGCTCTCTAGACTCTAGGCTACTGACGCGGGTCCGACATCTCGTGTAATTCGCACAGCCATATTTCACCAGGCTGGATCCTTCGTGTACGTAGTGGCATGCCTCTTAGACCCTCGACGATTTCAATAAATTATCAAAACAACGTCCGGCCGCCGTGTATTAGCGTGAGAAGGGATAGATAGAAGCAACGTACGAGCCAAAGGCGAACGAACGAGTTTAAAGCGGCAATTTGCTCCATCTTCGTACCATCTGTCAAAAGATTACGATGTGTTATCGGCCCCACTCGGCCAATTACGCCCAGGGCCTAGCGATCAAACCCGAAATCCAGGCATTCGCTTTTTCGATCCAAACTTTCTCCTCTAATTGTTCGACAAAGATTATACCGACCTTCCATCGCCAAGGCTAACCTTCCTCTTGGATAGATCGACCCTGTTGCCACTCGAACAGGTTGCGCCTCGTTCGATGATTCCTGTTGGATCCGTCGCTTCCTCTGTGAATCGCGAACCGGGACCGTCGTCTCACAGCTGTTGCAACATTTGACGCATCGACGTGGAAATCTCTCGAACGTGCCTGGTTACCGACAAAATTGCTCGCTATTGAGAAGAATGACGCAAATCGCTCGGTTTTCCAGATTAAAGCGGGTACTTTTTCGGTAAAATTACGGAACGTTACGAAATTTAATGGTAAAATGTGGCGCTACGTTAAAATACAAATTTTTCATCTGTGTCACCAAGATGAAACGACAGTCTATGTTATTTAAATGTAGCATCTGAAGGCTGGTGGTGATGATTAAGTTCAACTGGAACGTTATACCTTATATTCCTTATTGCAACGTTAGACACTTTCGACGAAGAAAATTCAATTCCATTAAAAGGTAAAAGAAAACGCTGGGGAAAACAC
This sequence comes from Bombus vancouverensis nearcticus, assembly GCF_051014615.1. NCBI lineage: Eukaryota > Metazoa > Arthropoda > Insecta > Hymenoptera > Apidae > Bombus > Bombus vancouverensis. The sequence continues at coordinate 2,604,840 of NC_134920.1, forward strand.
GATGCTCGTAAATTATGCAACCGCGACAGAAGCCGCCGCGGGTGTTCTATTCCGGGTTAGCACTCGTCCATTACGGCAACTAAAAGCGAACACCAGGCTTTGTCCTAGTACGACGAATATATTTATCCGGGCCCGCGGATAGAGGTCAAACTTGAATTCACCTGAATCCAAGGGTTGTAATTCAAACGTCCGCAGGCGCCTTCATCTCCAAGCCGCCGCCTTTTCAAAGTTTCCTGGAGATCGTGGTGCAGAAGCGGAGTTCTGCTTGGGCTGGCTAGCCACGGCGAGCATTCAGAAACAAATTCTACGCCGCGTGTGCCTTTGCATTTGCGTTGCCACGCCGTCGTGGTCGTGTTTAACCGCGAAACTCGTTTCGAATCTAGAGAATGAAATTTTTAACGACTTCTAGAGCAGCTGACATTCACGTTGGCATAATCGCTCCCTTTAAATTGTAACGAACTGCTTTTAACGATGTGCGAGCTGAACGGTACCCTGCATGATTCAACAAACGTTTCGTATATTTTTAACGTTCGTTTGTTCATCTCTTTTTTTCTTATTACTTTTATATCCGCGTAAAGAGACGTGAAGAAACAAAAAAGTAAAAGTAGCATAATTTCACTTATACGTGGGTTTATTAAATTGTTGCCGCTTGTCTTTTACAACTTAGCCCGTTTATATTTTGACATTTTGGTGCGTTCACAAAATTTGACGTGCTTTTACAAAATTATAGTTACAAACTATTCAATACGAAAGCCACATAACCTTGCCCCGAATAGCTGTACAGACATTGAAGAATTTCAATTGGACAACGGGCAAGACATTCGTATATATAGTATCACATCTTTTACTTTACTTAGAATTCGTTTATTTCTACCACACCGTCGTATCAACATTTTCCTTTTATCATAGCATTTTACTTAAAAAAGTTTATGATTATTTTCAAGTAATTCCGTTTTCCATTCTACAGAGAGTATAACGAGTTTCTCGACTGTTTCGTCGTTTGGTTGAAATTTAAGGAGATACGCCGAATGAAACGTGCATAAGAAGTACAAGAGCGTTACAAAAGAGAACAAAAATGATCAGACACAACCAAAGGAGTTAATGAGCAGTCCGAGTGGTCTTTCTATAATGACTCTTTCGGGTCGCTGCGATGAGCGATCTAAACAAGGACAAAGAGCCGCAGGAGGTAGAACGTCGCTCAACGGGGGGCCTCTGATCGTTTCGAATCCGCTGCCTTCCAATAGAAATATATTTCACAGTCATCGATGGTTAACCGTCTTTAGCCGGCTGTCGAACCATCCTCCGTCATCTCACAGCGATTCTCCTCATAATTAAGACGGTGAGCCGCAAAAAGGTTTTAATTATTCTTGGGTAATAGATTCGATCTTCAAGCCGAGTCTAGTTGGTGGATTTCGATTTGCTATGAATTATCCAGTAACCCTTTGGCTACTCATGAATAGTTTAGCCAAGACAAAATTAACGATGATTGCGATCGAATTGTCGTTAGTCTACACTATGTAGTTCTAAGGTTATAAAATTTTCTAGAACAACGATTTTACCTTAAATTTTTCTCTAGAATTTTCTGTTTCACTTCTGTATTAAGATTTTTTTAAAAATTAATCTCAAATACAAGGTCCGACCGAATAACATGTAAAAGCAGGCACAAAGTAATTTCTTATAGAAATTATTGCCAATTACCGATTGGATTTGAGCAAACAAACGATAGAATGTTATTCTAGATGTGAAAATTAGCAAAGAATGTAAAATGCAACTTTTCCAGACTTTATTAACGAGAAAGTAGAATTTGAACGCGTATGATAAATTTTCAAATCCAAATATGCACTGTCTTGTGAAAAAATGTTATTCTACATTTTCTACTTATTTTCACACGTAGAGTGACTTTCTATCGACTATGTAGTCCTGTCCAGTCCGGAATTAGTCACGTTTAACTATGCTTGATATATTTTCAAACTACAGTTTTAAAAAATAAAAAAAATAAAATATTATTCTATATTATTTTTTTATTTTTCCACAATTACATCGTGCACGCTTTTACATGTTATTAAGTCAAACTTTATATAGGTAAAATCTCTAGGAATCTTTTTGAAACTTGAAATTATAGAAGATTTTTGCAACGTTTTGAATATTACGACAATAGTTAATTACGTTTTGAATTAAAAATTAATTTCCGAATGACTTCTATGTGAATGACACTTTAACTTCGTTCATCCTCTTTGCTTTCGCTTCGGTCGAAACCATGTCCATATCTGTGCGAATGTAGTAATAAGTCTAAAAGGCCCTGATGTGTTATATCTATAGATATAGTATTTCAATATCTGGTCCGTTTCGTAAATGAATGTCGAGTTATTAAATTGGTCGGAAGTGCATTGGCGAGAAATGAAATTTTCCGAAAGAATTCATGGCAATAGTCGAGTGGTCGATTATTACTAAAGAAAAAAGCACATGGGGAAAAAAGAGAAGTACCTGACGATCGCGGATAAAGATATTCGTGCCGATATAAATCGTTCTTTGGCTGCTGAAAATTTTCGATGGAATTAAGAATTTCTTGAGTGGCTTGCGAACTCGGTTGAAAACTTACGAAACGTTTCGAGGATACGGAACTTTCCAAGCTTCCAAATATCTCAATCTGTTCAACCTCGAAACGATCGTCGAAGCAATTCGAAATTTCACAAAGTGCCAGGAAGAGCCGCGAAATATCCTGTTAAGCGTTTATGAATGCCTAAGATTCCCGATACTTTACCACGAAAGTTTTCCATCAATTTTGATCAACTTGAAGCAAGAGGTCTAAAATATCCAAGAAGTTGAAAAACCTTATAATTTCCTTGCTTCCTTCTCTTTCCTCTCAATCCGCCTTCTTTGATACTATACCGGATATTACAGGAAAAGTATCTAAACCTCTGTGAAAGAAGACGCATTGAATATCTTTAAAAATCTGAAAATGGATCTCGGATCGCATTTTTAATTGCTTTTGATGAATATTATAAACTCATGGATTTAGGATCTTTTTTTGTAACATTTTGTACAGTCTTTCACGATAGATGTTTTAAGTTATATTGGTTAATTTAAGAATTGGAATTTTTATGTCTGGATCTTACTTTTGTTTCAACAACAATTCTTTTATATCTTCCTCGAATATAAGAAATTTTATATAAACAAGAAAAGCACGATAGAATTAAGGATGGAATTAATCTCTCCGAGAAAATCAGATTCTTAAGAATTTCTTCAAATTTTATCTCTAATTTCATCCTTACGGGGTTAAGGATGATACAATGTACGTGTAATTAAAATTTAAGGAAGCGGTCGAGGTGGAAGAGCACCGAAGTCGAGATATTGAGCCTTAAACTTTCCATATTTAACATCTATTTCCTATATCAAGCCATCGACCAAACGACACTTCCAACACTTCATTACAACTAAAATTTTCCCAAGAATATTTCAAAAACCTAATATATGATATGCAACTATGTTAGAACTCTTAGCATACCTATAGCACCGATATAGGCGTAAAGGGTTTGTTTTTCCAAAAAGTTCTTTCCTCTCTCAGATGTGTAGACGTGGACTCCCACACGCTGTTGCGTGTTATGTGTTTACGAGGGATTGTATTTGGGGAAATAACTTAAAAATGAAGTAAGACTGGGTATATTTTGCACGAACGTCTTCATTGGGTTCTCTTGGTGGCTCGCGTGCCTGTTCTCAAATGGAACGAGCATCGTGGTGCTCGAGGGTATTGGTCGATCTCATTTCAACAGCTTTAAATGAATTACGACGTTTTAACGAGGTCTCGATCGTATCGGAAGCCGCGTTTAACGCACCCTCGTGGGCGAGCTTATTTTTAAGCAGGAACTTTATTCATAAACCGGAACCTATAATCGCGAAAGTTAAAAGACCGTTAGCATTTTTAATGCGAGAAATATTTGCAAGTTCGATGGTCCCTGGCACGCATCGCGTCCGTGGATGCATAAAAGCGAAAAGAAACGAGACACAGTGCCAACGAGACTATTCTAATTATTACTTATTGCCGACCGAAGTAATTACATGGCGAAACGAACACATAAAAGTGAAATAAAAGGGGAAGTACTTTACAGCTCTTTCGAAAATACCATCAACTCGGACACGAACGTTTAGTCGCATTTTACGAGGAATTACTGGCGAACTGTAAGTTTTTATCTTTGTCCGTTTATGCAATCTTTATCTAGTTTTCACATGAAACCTTCACAAGATTAACTTGGATGAAAATGCTTAAGACACTTTGATTACTCTTACATGCTGCTTTCATACAGCAGATTTCGTAAGCAGAATAGTATTCCGATAGCTGATAATTTATCGAGATCATCTATTCAATCTATCTATTCGAGAATGATATACATCTAAAAAATCTTTGTGTTGAGTACAAGTGAGATACTTGAATAACTGACACATTTGCATATTTTATTTGAAATTAGTTCCAAGAATTGTTAAGAATAATGGAATAAAATTCTAATTTATTAACGTTGCACTATTGTATACATTACGGTAAACAGATTTCAAACATTCTGTATTAGTTTTACCGCTTTCAACAGTTGAAAAGTTCAATGAAATTTGCAGTACGAAGGAGCGAGATTTGAATTACGCGGCTTGTACAGCACTGACGGAAATCCCCCGTTTCTATTGCTTTTTCATTCGCCAGAGGGAAATTAGTAACTCATATGGTTCACAGCGGCCGTTTAATAATTCCTCGGGTTCATGCAAGTTTCATGATGTTTATAGAATTTTTAATACGTCGCGTTGCCAAATATCCTGTGAACTACGAAAATCCAAATAACCAACCGGCATGTAATAACACGACCGTATTTTTCACCGCGCAACAATCCTGTAATTAACGACTGTAGCCCCGAAATAATATGAAGCTAAATTAATATGAAACTGATGAATCTGGATATCAGTGATACGGAAACTTTTTATCTGTTTCAACGTCCAACTACGTTCATCAGCGAAATGTTGCTAATTAGTCGCGTATCGATGATTCCAAAGAAATGAAAAATAATATTCACTCTTCAAAATTCGAATTAGAGTTTTTACAGTAAAATTAAAGTCTACCTTGAGAAAAAGTAATTGTAATAAAAACAACCATCGACCAGTCATAAATTTCCAAACTTCTTATCCAGCAACTTAATCAAAATTAATCCAATAACTTCCACATCTTCCACGTAATGACATTAAAAAATCCAATTCGACGGATATTGCAGAGTCAAAGTGTGTATGTACCATGATTATAACAATTTAACGAAACAACGCGACGGTATGCGGCTCGTTGAATTCGATTTCATTTCGAAATGGCCGCAAGAGGGATCCGTTGATATCCGTGGAAATGAACGGGGTAGAAAAAATACGCGCCAAACCGCATTAGACACCGTGTCCTGCGATTAATAATGGAGTGTGGAGGCTGGCGGCGGGACCCGTCGTTTCTCATTAGCAATAACCCCATCTGACTAGCGAGAAGCATAATGATAACGATTTGACGGCTATACCATTAATAGAATATTTGATCACGCGCGTACACACCATCGTCTCTCTTCCTGTCTTTCTCTCTTCCTCTCTTTCTTTCTCTCTCTCTCTCTCCCTCTCTCACGCGAGTTCTTCCTCTCATCCTCACGCACAGACTGGCAGAAATAGAGGTGAATTTACTGCCGCTTGTTAGAGACACCCGTTAGAGGGGAGAGATTAATGCGAGCAATTGCAGGCTTGTGTTAATTGATACAGCCTAATCACCATCAGACGCAGCAGCGATAGTCATGCGAACTATAGCGGACTATAATAATACGGAGGCTGCTTGATAATGCTTCGTTCGCTAGTGACTCGATGTTCAATTATTCGTTTACCATCGGATTAGCAGATTTCGTGAACGCTGTTGCATGAGTAAGCCGAGCTTATTGAAGCTTTCACGCATATCCTACCGATGTACATGTTGCAAGTACTACGCTGCAAATGGCCGTTGCTCGTTGAAGTGTAGGATATTATTTTAACGAGATACCCATGTACATATTTGGTCCTATTCTTTTGAATGGGAAAACAACATTTGGAACGATTCTCTATGCAGATTATCAACCAAAATTGTTAAACCGTATACCAAATTGTTTGTGGTCACCCATTAATTGAGCTTCTAACAACAATTAGCCCTTAAACTGTAAGGCAAAAAAAAGAAAAAAAGAAAAAGGTACTCACGTTTACAGTTTGAGGGTTAAATCTCAAGATTTCTAATAAATGCTAAAGCAAAATCGAATTGCAAGAGTTGCAGAATTTAATAGCAGCAAGAAATTCCGGTATTTTTGTACTTTTGCTGCAATAAACTTTGATTTGCCTTTCTTCCATGGCACAGAAGATACATCATGAAGTAACCCGAAAAACGTCGCTTTCAAGGAAAGAGAAAGGTCGAAGAGCTAACCTGCGGGACGCACGCATTAACATGCAGGATATAAGGTACGGAAACGTAACGAGATTCGAATCTACCTGTTTCTATCCATAGAAATCGCATACGCGATATATATCATAGTGTCGAGCGAAATGGCGCCCACATTCCTTTTGTGTGGTCGCGAGACTCTAATCTCGATTAATATACAGATAAAGCACAATTTGTCTGTCAGTGTGCCTTTAAACCGGTGCTACATTAACAAAGGACCAGGTAATCAAAGTTCCTTTCGGTCTGTTACCGTTCCTGGGGCCCAGGACCTGAGCAGAGAACTTATCGCTTTGAACACGCTCATTGTCGAACGGTGACTGGCCATAATCGAGGAGAAAGTCAGCGGGTGATCGACGCGATTCAATGTGTCCACTGTGCAAGAGCACACGTACATTTACGTATCTTTTCATTAATCTCCGCCAACATTGTTGCCGAAGAGAGGTCAATAGTGATGTTTTGAGCGGAATGTCTAATTGTTACCGCACAACCTTTCGTTACCCTGTCGTTTTTTCTTTCTGACCATTCGAATCGGTACATCCCATTCGATTACTGTTATTATACCCGATGATTCGATTCTGAAAAAGGTACCAGTTATTGCCTAAAAGGGGCTCGAGCGACGAATGTTTTTTTAAGCTTTAAATTGCCGAGATCGACGTCATCTTGATGAAAAGGTGGCAAAATGGTGTGCTAATTTATTGTTCTCTAAAGTTGTTTCGTAAAGAAATATGCACGCAAGAACTGAATTAACGATGTGGGCTCATTATAAAATTGTAGATAGCATCGTTAATGTTGTAATCTTTTATGGCGCTCTCCTTAGTTAAAATATTTTATCTCGCATTCTTCCATTTTTCAAGATTCGTTGAAATGGTTTTTATTTTGTAAGCAAGGTTATATTATACGGATTGTTATGAAGAAATCACTGAATATTGTAAATTAAATGAAAAAGGACAAAGATTATATAGAAATAATAAAATTTCAGTTTCTTTCGATTTCGAAGTTATATAATATATATTTTAACTAAGGGGGGGGAGGCAATAATACCGCAAATTCAGCCGCAATGATTAATCAAGGCATTGTATACCGAATTGTTGATCGAGAATTAAGCTTATACATTTATTTCCCTTTCACATGCATCAAACCTCAACGAAAGTGTTCAATGTGTGTTAAAGACATTCGTTTCCATGACAGCGCCATTTGAGCGTAGAATTTGCTAGTTCACGAATCTATCGCAATAAACACGTACAATTAACGATGGTTACGTTTCGGAAGCACATATCAATTCCAGGAGTTTTGGGATCAAATATTGTCGCAGTGCAATGTACGTCATCGGCAAATGCAGTTTTTAATAACGCGCGACATCGTAACATTACGTTCCTACCATTGCGTAATCGAAAGTGTACATTGTACGATCCACAGTGGGCCGTAACACGCTTTTAAACAACGTTGATCCATTTACGTTCGCTCGTGTTCGCACGCGAGAAGATTCGTGTCGAAATTCTTAAACGGGCGTGCAAGAGATTCGTGATTTCAAGCCTTACAATCCCTTTAGGAACAAATTTTATTATTACAGCCAGAATATAATAAAAACATGTTCATGAAGATTGAAGGATACACATAATATTTTTAGAATATATTTTGAAATATCTGAAAGAAGTTCTTATATTTTTGAGAATCATAAAGCGAAATTTTGAAATATCTGAAAGAAGTTCTTGTATTTTTAAGAATCATAAAGCGAAATTAAACGTGCAACGAAAAGAAAGAGACAGATGTAAATTATTTAATATGTTGTTTCACAGTTTATCGCGTGAGCAATAAAAAATCATGTAAAACGCGTCTGTCTTTTGTCCTCCCATTCCATGATCACGGATATGACGGTGAACGAGAAATGGGATATACTTGGAGCAACTAATTTCAACGAATATAAAGTGGTTCTTTCGCCAAGTAGCTTATGCTGTTATAAAGAATAAAATATGAAGACGAAGTGAAACGCGCAGATGGTGGATGAGAAACTTTTTTAATGATAGGAACCGTGCCGCAGGTCTAGTCTTTCAATTATGAAAGAGTTAAAAATTAAAAACAGCGGCAGGCCACATTGGTTTCCTTAATATAATAAACGCCATCGAACTTTCAAGTATACTTTATAGAAACATCGGAACCTTTACCATAGGAAAGGACTGCTCGAACCACGTTTTTCCAGTCGATTCAAGGAAAAATTGAATTCCTTTCCAACGAAATGAATTCTTTTCTAACGAAATTTTTTACAACGTGGTTTTCGAAAAACTTATTGTTTTCGAAGATTACATCCCAAAGAAATCAACGGGATGTCGACTGCAGTATAAATAAACGATCTGTGAACAAACAAAATGGTTTGGTTTGGAAATGAAAAGAAAAAAAATTAGGATCAATAATGAACAGGATTAAATAACGGTTCCGCGTTACGATATAAGCGTGACCGAAGAAATTCGTGTCTGCGACCCTACGACCGGTAATGAGTCTCAAATAAATAATTAACGGCGGCGTTTGCGCATTATAGATACGCGAGAGGATACTCGTATCGGGACATCGACGTTTTAATTTTTAATTTGCATTCTCGCTCCTCATTACCGGAAAATTGACACTGACGATGTCCTTAATTATCCTTCGACCTTTTAATTACCAACTCATCTGCGAAATGCTGAAGATTTCGATCCAGTGACCAAGCTCGCACTTCGTAGCAAACATTTCCAACTCGCATCCGTAACGATTCATTTTCGGTTAATAATTTACTAGTTCCAACGGTACCCGAATAAAATAGGATTATCGATGAGACAGATTGACGTTGATTGAAAAGTATTTTCTTCGTACTCAACTCTAAACATGTGATTTTTCGAACCCGAAAGAGAGAGAGAGAGAGAAAGAGGGAAAGATAGAGTCGTTTAATTTTAGATAATATCGATCAAAATAGGATTACTGTGAACGGTACGATATTCCAATTTCTAAACTTGGTATAACATTCGACGGTGTTTAGTAATTGATCAGATATTGGAGCATTTCCTATGATCGATAGCGAGTGATGGTAATGGGAAATGGGCTCGAAATTCATGACTGATGACACTTGAATTTACAACCAATCGATAGCCGATAGAATGCATACGATAATAGACGATGAAAACATACGGATGATGTAATGAATACGTAAAAAATGATCTTATAAGACGCGCCGATATATCGAATTGACTTTAAAAATATTAATATAGGATGTGTCTAGGAACGTGGCTAATTAACTCTACAAAATATTAGCAATAACTTTTCCGAACGTGTCTTTTAATTACCGCAGATACAAGTTACAGAGAGATATTGCGTATTTCGATCGCGTAATCTTTTCTCGTCAAAGAAATACGGAAGAAACAAAGGAGAGATACGAAAGGAAGGAGAGAAAATGAGAAGAAAGATACTCACAACAGGTGCAGACGCATCGAAATCGACACAGGCAGGTGACGATGTATCGGAGTCCGATGTAATCGGCAATCGATGACAGAAATGGGAGAGGCTGTCGGAGGGACGCGATGTCAGGGCGTAAAATCGTAGAGGCTGGGTGGAAGGGTGCGTCGAGTGGAGAGCTGAGATTACAAGGCAATAGCGCGACGTGCAATCACGAGGACACACGTGAAGGATCGACATCGTGCCACGCAGCCGGTTCTCCTTCATTCGCCTCTCTCTATAATAATTAGACGCTGTCTGGCTGAATCGCCTGTCCGCCTAGCTAGGCTCTGACATGTCTCTAGCGTCCTTTGCCCTCAAACAATATGTATATATGCGCGGCCGTTACAAGCTCCTGAGCCCTCTCTTCGTAGATCATATGGACGCGACGATCGGCCCGCGATTTTCTCGAACAACGTTATAATCACTGCAGACTGCGGGAAAAGATTGGTAGGTACGAGTAGACGGACGACGATTCGCAACGATTCTTTGAGTAGCGTAGGTGAGCTTTGGTAGTCTGACGACGTTTTCCCCTCACTTGCCCTGATATTAAATCTCCTTTAGGGATCGATTTTGTTTTGACAAAGGTTTCGCAACAAAGAGGATGGTCGAACGATTTTTCTCTTAACGAATTTTTCTTGAACGTAAACGCTGCTCCTATTATCATTGCAAAGAGCATGAGTTTCCTTACATACAAGGAAAAGATAAATACAGTATATACATACTTGTGCTATGTAAAGAGAAGATGTTGGTATTGTGGACAAAATAAATACTTGTCACGTCAGTTTAGATTTCGTAGTCGAAACGCTGGATTAATTTATTATTTTCTCAACTTATGATATTACTAACAAGACAGAGTCAGTTGTAGCAGTTTATCTGGTTGTTCGATCTTATCGACATCGAAATGTCATAATTCATTATACTTGGTACATTGGATTTTATTCCAGGTCAGTTTGATTGAAGACTAATGGCCACTCGACGCGACCGGACAAGAATATAGATAACCACTTTGTCATCTTCGAAATAGGCTAAGCTGTCACGGGCAACGTGCCGGCGCGAAATCTGTATACATACTGCGATTCCAACCGATGGAATGGTGTGTCCATGTGAACGCGTACGATATTTCATCGAATGACAGTACACGTTGAACTTTATCGTGTATATAATTCTTCGATCGTGAGAGCGCCGCCTGTCACCGAGTTCTCTACACGGTTTTCCTCTGTCATCCGTCTCCGGGATGAAATAATTATAAGGAAGAAGGCAAGAAATTATTCAAGGGATTTCAGTGTCTCGCGCGCAACTTTCCGATATTGCTGTCTCCAATCTAATTATTAGGGGATCTAATTTGTTCTCCATGGTAATCTTGATACGTAATTGGTTCTTCCGCCAGAGAGAACTTTTCGTCAAACTCTCGAACGTTTTTGCGAAATTAAACAAATTCCAGGGAAACCGGTTGATTTAATAAAGTACAACGGCTGAGCATGATGGGAAGGAATCTCTCGAGTTTGTTTCACTAAGTCGGTGTATCGAGTAGTTGCTTTCGTAGAAAGTTGAAACCGGCGGGCAAGGACGGACAACAATGGAAATTTCAGGATCGTCCTCGTATCCAAGAATTATAAAGGAGGGCTGGAAGTAAAACACTTTACTGTTGGACGGTGAAAGTGGAAGTTTTAAATGCAATATGCTCTAGAATGGGAGCTGCAAGAATGGTAGCTTCCTAGTAAATGAATATTAGACTCTTATATCACTATGTTCAGAAAATACATACTTTATGAAACGTTTTCCTGTTCGTACAAAAGATAATTAAGACGAGTCTTAATAACCACCACGTACAGCCAGAATGCGTTCAACAATGCACGTGTTACACAATACATACACATCGTGAAACAAATATGATAGAGAAAGAAATAACAGCTGTTCAACCGGCAAGATAGAAAATAAGAAAATAAGATAGAAACGTAGCAGGGAAATTCAGCTCGATCATTTAGTCGTTTTGGTTGGCCATCAATTTTTCTTTTACTCCTTCTTCATTGATAGTTTAAGCCCGTCGGTTAGCCGTTTCGTAAGCGATAGAATTCGTGAACTCCGTTAGGCATAAATTATCTCTGCAGCATCGGATGTAACAATAAAAGAAGACGATGCGATAATCACTCGACTTGCCAAAGTTCTAATCTCATAACTAAATCCTGGACGGAGGTGCGGCTTAGGCGGCGCTAGATTGCGTGCCGCTCGCAGAATCCATTTGGGTAGTTCCAAATTTATCGGTTTGACCGGAGACGCTTTAGGCGAATCTCCACGAGAATCGTCTATTCCCAGGTCAAATCGTACACGAACACGAATGTGCGAATGTTCGTCGAATTCCTGGCGAAAAAATATGCTTCAGATTTGCCACGATGGAGTGAAGAACTGAAATTCTTCATTCGATACCGTGATCCTCGTATACGTTTACGACCGTGCGTTTTGCCATAGAGTTCACGATATTGTAACTTCCAACTCCAACTTCCAGCCTCCACAGATTAAGTAGACGAATCTTATTACAAATATCCAGCAGTTACGATTGAACAAGCAATAAAATTTACAATCTCTTCGATCCGTAATCACGACAAAACACGAAATAAAAAGATACGAAACAACTTTTGTTTCCGAAGAAACGAACCTTGAGTAAATACGAGGCTCCAACTTCAAAGTTTCTCAATCGAACTTCTGCGTTTAACCTTTCTCCTCGTATAACTGCTCCTTCTTTTCTATTAATTAAACTAGTCGTGTAGGGCGAATGAGAGGGATTATCGAGCGATTATACCGCCGCGGTTTGTAAAGAAAGATTGCAATAGCCGTCACTGTAAAACAAGATAACAAAGCGCGATAGTAGAGCTACAGAATACGTTATCTACGCGTAGCTGATCAAAAAACGTTTAACGAGAGCGTTGTCGTTGATCGCGGTCGAGCGTGGTTCACCTGAGCGAACGATGGCGTGGCAATTATCTTTAATCACGAGCAATTTCGCGACGAAAGGAAGTAGCGGGGAGCTTTCATGCCAGGGCATCGTTTAAGCGACGCATAACGCTTTCGGAGTGTAGCGAACCGGGACGGGAAGAAAAGCAGCCGATTGCTCCGAAAAGACTCGCTTCCAACCGAATTTCCAATAAAGCCAATAACTCGGCTTTATATAATCCGCGTAGCCCCTGGCGGTTTAATTGCGCTTTGATGGAGCATTCTTTGGCGGTGCGGTGAACCGGTCTTCTCCCGATGGAATCTCCTTAGGCCGACGCTTATTTATTGCGATTCGCCTCGCATGCTTTTCGTCAGCGTTCGATCACGGGATAAACGTTGCTCCCTTCTAATGTAGCTAGAAATCATGGGGAGATTGAAATACAATCGATGTTAACCTGATAAATGAAACAGAAATAATTTGATTGTTGGTTTAACCCTATTTCACGCTGTGTAGGAATAAAAGCAATTTTAGCAATGCTTTAACTTTTCGAAAACCTCGTATCTTTAAAACTCGATTCAAATTGTATGAAAAGAAAAATGAAAATCTGTTTCTCTCACAGTTTTCCTATATACCATGAATGAAAAAGAAGAAAGAGAGGAAGAGAGAAAGAGAGAGAGAGAAAGAGAGAACGATTCACACCGATATCGCTAATATTCTGTATTTTCTTTTCGTTTCTTTTTTCGTTCCCTCACAAGCATAAGCGTATTCATTGGTGAAATTTACGTTACACATTTTCCGAGCTGAGAATCGTTAATTCTGGGTAGAGAACAAAATACTGGCCCGGTAGGAGGTTTTAGGAAGGTTTGTGGAAGACTACGGCGCCGGGGAAACTCGTATAATCTCAGAACTAACCACCCTTCCGATTCTTGACGTTACTCCAGCCCCCGTTTCCTGCTTTCATTACGATCCTCTGCAGCTTTGGATCCTAATCGAACCCTCTCCTGTCCCTTATCCCATCCTTTCGCTACCCTTACTCCTCCACTCCATCAGGAGTTTCCGAATGGCGGGCTAGATCAAAACGTTCCAACGTCGTGATTCGGAGGTCGACCGACTCCTGGCCCGGAATCTGGAAGGACGCGCACGACAGTGAATTAGTGCGGCGAAATTCTCCGGTGATTCGATCAAATGGTTGATTAAAAGCGGAATTTGTTCAGCGTTTAACGCTGAAGCTCGAATCGACCAATTGTATGTAAATCCTGGCGTAAAAGCGGCGGCAAACGCGGCAGCGTGGCGCGCCAGTCAGCTCTACCGTTCTCGTTATTTTCGTTTCGTGCCCTTCTCCACCTCTCCAAACTCATCCCTTACCCGCCTAACTCGTTGCTCGTGGCCCTTGAATATTTTATTCTCTCGGTCGAATTTCGCGAGGCTCGCGAAAAACATCGACGATCATTACCGTCGATAGCGCGTTCACTGAAAATTTCGCGCCGCACAGAATTTTATTGCATTCCACCACCGCTATCGTTCACTACTACCACAGATAGAGTACTTCCTCCTCCCTGTGTGTAACGTGATTATAGCTTTAAACAACGATCAAAGATAACCCTGTCCGATCGATAAAACTCATACATAAAATGCAGCTTTTGTAGCACGGTGAAAAGAGCTGTGCGGGGTGAAAGGAGGGAAAAAGAGTGGGGGGTAATCCCATCGCGATCCTCTTCGCTTTATTAAAATAGAGGCTACATATTGCCGGTGGAAAAAGTCCGAAATAAAAACCCTGGTTGTAGGTACACGTAAACGTAATGGAGCTGACCGAAAAGCAGTCCGCCGAGCTGCTTCGTTGATTCTGTTTTCCCAATTTACCGATCAAATGGACCGTGTTAATCAAGCATCGAGACGCGACGATACGACGGAGCATCTTGGATTAAGCTCAGCCGATTTTAGGGTTAGCCATTGTTTCGTCAGCCGATCCTCGTCAACTCTCGTCTGAAACCTTCTCCTCCTCCTCTGGATTGCCGATCCGTCGAACCGTCAGAGGTACGACATACCCAACGACGATCGCGATTCCGTCGTGTTTACCCCAATTTATATGCTAACCGTAAGCCGACTTGAATACCACGCAAAAACATCCCCTCGTTGTTCGCTTGTTAGGAAAGTCCTTTTCTTTGTTCGGCGGATCGATGTGTCCACGCCCACCCGATTAAGGGATTATTCGATCGATCGTGATAATTAAACCCCTATGTCAATCGTGTCTCTTCCATTTACTTCTTTTTTGTTTTGTGCTTTCGATAGCAATACTTTATTCCGATATGGCGAGAATCGATTGCGAAAATGTGTTACTGACGCGCAGAATTTAGGACGAACACTTCTCTTTGTTAAGTTATTTAACGAATAACCGAACGTGTTTTCCAAAATCGTAACTACTTTTTCTATAAATTTTCCTCTTGTATACTCGTTATGAACGTTAGCGTAAATCGTAGCAAGATAAAATCAACGCTCGATATATAAATTCTCGCTTCCTCCTTTAATAATATTTACGATTTTATGCAATCGTCTGCGTCGCTTTAACGACGTCGCGTCAAAGCAATTGCAGATCCAGGATTGCGCGATGGCGATTGACGCAGCAGACGCGTTAAGAATGCTCCGCAATTGGCGCAGAAATTGTTGGACGTCAGTCGCGAGAAGGATTTCCTTAGCGCGGCTTGGTAATTTCCCTAAGGCATCGACTGATCAAATACACGGTTCGATATTTCTGCGAAAGTCTGCGCGGATGTTGCATTGAAGGGAACAGAAACGATCTTTACGTCGAGCGCAGTACTTACAGATTTCATTGGTACGATTGCGCGTGTTGGGTTTCGATTTTCAACGTGGAACTACATCGAGTTGTTCCAACAAAAGTTCATGTTCTTATTAAATTCTCTAATTTTTAAATCTGAATGCTCGAACTTTTAAATTTGTTTATTACGTCGCTACACATTTTTCAATTTCTACGTTACGTACGTCGTAGATAAAAGTGAAAAATACTATCGAGATATAATAACTGTGAAAATAGCATATGTATTAAGTATAAACAGGTATACGTAGCACATAGACGGCGGAATGAATTTCGTACTGGATCTCGCAGCTACACTTTCACTCTAAACGAACACGACTTCAGGCGCAGCACTAAATCTCTTTGGCAATCACTGAAAGTGGAAAGAGAAAAATTGCGGCTGGCTTGGATTTCTGAGGTTAAGGTGGCGAGGTAATTGATTTCCCGTACTTTTACGTTCGAACAGCCGGTTTATTAACCACCCGTGAACATCCTACTCTCGCGTATGTGCGATAATACGAAGATTACAAAACTTTTATCGTTTTTCAATGAATTTATCGTGTTTTCTTACGAGAAGAATTCTCTAGGGAAATCGCCACTGTACGAGATGAGAAATCTTTCTTCTACCTGTAACCTCGCTCAATAAAAACCAGCGAAAGTTAATTTCAACTAAAAAGTAACACGATTTATAACAATTACTTTATAACAACCACTCATCGAAACAACGTTTAGCAACGATGTAAGCGAATATTCCATCAGTTTTCGTAGAGTCGGCGTTTCCATTTGTCCAATCATCTCGATCACAACCTGGCACCGACTCAGACGGCTTTAACCAGATTCCCAATTGAGAGAAGCTAGATGTAGGTGATCCTGTCAACCTCTGCACCGTCTCTGACTCATGTTTGCCCAGTGGTTTGACTTATCAAAGGCTGACGGTGGATTTAGTTTATGCCAACGTAGAACGGGACGCGATCGCGTAAACGAATTGTCGCCAGATAGCTTGAACGCCACGATACAATTTGTCGGATATCTAATGCACAATGGACCGCTGAAAAATGTAGCGTGCCGACTGATCGATCGAGAAAGCGTGTCTCGAATGCAGAACAGACGACCGGGGATTCCGCCTCTTTAATTTTTCATTCACCTCGCTCCGTTCCGCAGTTCCATTATTTCCCTCCCGGTATGTTTATATTCTTTAAGACAGCAGGTTAATAAAAATATACGACATTTCTGCTAACCAAAATAGCGATCGTCGTTGTCAGTCAGGGGAAAAGGGGAACTTTGTAAATTAGCTTAATAGCAAGTATTAGGATTGTTGGACTTGAAGTTGAAGAAGATGCGCGAGTAGACATAATGAAGACTGGTACAAGTTGGACTTTAATATTTGAAGATACGTTTCCGCATTACTTTAACGTCTTCTTCCGCGTGTTACTATTTCTTCTCCCTAACTCGGTTTTATGAAAACTTTCTTGACAGGTCGCAACTTATAATTATATTTTGTCCGCATTGAGTCATCCGATTTTCAACATTTTCTCATTAACTTAACTCTCCTGGCCGCATTTTCTCGCAAATTGCCAGTCAGAATTGTTTTAGTTCGCTTAAGAAAATAACATACTACAAAAGAACAATGAAAATTTCGTGCATTAAAGCTTGCCGATTTTTCGCGTGACATTCGCCACAAAAGGAAACTCCAGTGGTCGTGTAAAATGGTTCACTGTGAATGAAACGATTCGGGAAACAACCGGTCGGTTGACCGAACAAGAAGCGTAGCGCGATCAAGTTATTACTTAACTGGTAGCGGGCGTCCGCGAAACAGTTGATAAGCCGCGCGGTGCACATACCGGCGAGCGATCGTTAATTTTTCATTGTACGCATCGCTACGGTTTCGTTTCGAGCGGGTCGCTCTTCTTCTGTCGCCCGTTTGATTAAAGTCTTCATATTTCACGAACCTGTTCCGGCCGCCAGCATGTATACGACACTCGAGCGTACAGGCAAAGGGTGGGGCTCGCGCCCATTGCGCTCCACGTTCCATCGTTCAACGGAACGCAGGCTTCGCCCACGACCTAACAAATGGAGAAGAAGGGGTCCGAAACGACGAAAAAGGAGAGAAAGAAAGGCAGGGTTGAAGCTCGTCGGTATCAATGGTAATGGTTGTCCGAGCAGACTTATTTAGGAGTGCATACGAAATTATGCACGAGCCCAGAGAAAAGGGAGGAGAGAATGGAAGAAAGAGAGAAGAAGGTAGGGAAAAGGTTGATCCGACAGAGAAAAAGGAACAATAGAGGACGCTGCCGTGGCGGGCCACGATTTGACAGATGTCAAGACAAAGTGAGCCGAGAGCTTGGTTAGCCTCCAGCCAGGAAAGGGGTGCCCGATATCAGACCGTGTGTTACATTTAAATGATTGATGAACGCGCTCAATGAGAATCACAGCTGGGTCACACACATATCTTCCCGCGGTCGAGTGCCAGGACCACCGAGTCTAATCCATGGCCAGGCCTCGAAACGCGACATGATGTAGATGTCTCGCTACACGCGCCTTACTGATTATGCGCCATGTTTCGGTGGAATTCGGTCGACTGAAACCTCGATACGTTTCGAATGGATAGGTCTTTATTTCGAAATGCGAATCATTTTTGGGAAAAGTGTAAATAAAGGGAAAAATGTTACGTTTTCATAGCAGGTTGTGTTAATAGGAAATCGTTTGCGAATGTTTTAAAACGGCACTTTCGTTCTTCGAATCAAGAATAAAAGTTCGAAATATATAAAACTACGAGGAACGTAATAAAAAACGAAATGACTGGGGCAAAACGATAACAACGACAACTAGTTGATGGTTGCCAGGCCCGAATCAGAACGGCCGCGAGATCATAGAGCAATTTGGTGTACTGTCGTGATGCATGATCGATCTGCAAGGACGATAAACATTGCTGAACCACGCAGCGAAATGACGTATACTCGCGTATTAATATCCGTGATGGAGGAAGGTGGCCAGCTGTGCAACCATGGGTGGTTCGTTCACGTAAATGACGCGACGCTCATTTGTCTTTGAGGATGGATTCACGATTCAAATAGAGACAACGCTTCTAATCAATCTCTTGGTAAAACGCGTGCGTGCCTATCTGGGATCGGGCGCGCGTAGGACGATGCACCCATCGTGTGTATCCTCGCATACTGACTCGTCCTCTTTCAGCCCCCTTCTTCCCGCTATGACCTGACACCTTTCGCCACGATTCTACAATGGCCATTAAAACTAACCTGGAACGCGAATTCAGTTCTCCACTATACCTTTCTAACGGAATTTCATCGATTTTCGTATTAACTTGTTCGTCTGCGAATCGTTGAAACAGACCTTCCCAAAGAATAGCTTTCAACGAGATTGTACCAACAGAAAGAATCAATTTTAAACTTGACGCTATTTTATTTTTTTTCACTCTTGAAGGAACGCCGCGTATATTCAACGTTATCGATATTATTTATTCAACGCATCTCCGATCATTATTAGGTGTTATTTGGCGTGTGCACTCGTTGCATCACGATCGAGACAATGATCATACCAACGGATGATTCGATCAGAATGCGCATCGGCAGCCGAAGCCTCATTGGCCACCGGCAGTAATAATTTGCATTCGTACGTGGCGAGGGACAAGAAGCCACATTATTAGGCAGGTAGGATGGAATTGGCATCGAAATCGCGGAGACCGATCCACCGAACGTGAGAAAAACAAACGGGAGAAACAAGAAGACGAGATGGTATAAGAAAGAAATTTTGGTGCGGTTTCTTTGCTCGGGATGATTCCCTAATTAACTTTTTGTTGGTAGAGCCCTTTCTGTGTCTTCTCCTCTGTTCATTTCTACAGTCAGAAAGTTTGTTTACTCGTGTATGTCCACTAGACAAAGATGTAGACTTACCGTGGGCCTCGATCGCGAGAAGAATAAGAGATTTTCAATGTTCTTCTTTCTGGAAGACACCCACCCCGTGCATCCTCGTAGCCCCGTTCCATGGTTCCTCTTGTTCGTTTGGTTCTTCCACCTTGCAGAATTAAACTTCTGAGAAGTCGAGTGAAAAGTCTCATCGACGTGTTCATTGAGAAACGGCTCAGGATTCTCTCAGGAAGAGAAAGGCCGACGATGCGAACCGTCGGCCAATATCTTTGATAGAGTTTCGATGCGTTCGTAGAGCGCGCGAGCAAGATGGCGTCCATTAGGCCGCGGGAGCTTAATATAGATGTTCATTTGGATAATTGAAATCATTCCGTCTGAATTTCATGGGCTAGTGCCCACCTCGTTCCAGGTTGATCATAGTAATCGGTATCGCGTTCTCTGGACCAAGATTGCGTCGTTTGGGGAACAATTGACTGTTGGATGGCCAAATGTGCATCACCGTCACGAATGTCGTTATCGTTATCGATAACGACTGATTTGCGGCGACACTGAAACAGCAACGGCACAGCCGCTGTCGCGTCTCGTCGTGCGGGCCTCTTTCAAATCGTCGAGGCATGACAATCCGATTGTGTTATACGTAATGTCGCTTTGACTCTGCCAGCCTATAATAGAGCTTTGTGTTTTCGCATAACGAGCTCGACGTTTAAGAGTTCGCTTTTCCCTCTGGAGTGAACTCCACTCGGTTTTGTCTCGCAAATCCCGATGCCACGTCGACTCTCCGAATTAGAATCTATTAAGCGATTCCACGACAGCTTTTCGATTAGTTACTTTGATTATTTTATCATACGATAAAACTTTTTCTTATATGTAAATAGCAATCATGAGTTAACACGTATATAAAATTTTCTTAACGTTACATCGTAAACCAACTATACTTGAGATGATTTGTAATTTGTCAAATCTATTTGTTAAATTTAGCTTTTGTTACTAGCCTTTTCACTGTTACGAAAGAGGATATATTAATATTGGTAACTTGTAAAATTCCATTAAAGATATTAGTATCATAATACAAGAAGACCCAGAAAACGAATAACAAACAACTGAAACAAAAATAATGAAAAATGCAATATCTCGCAATAATATTCCAATCTCGGATTAACGAAATTAAAAGTCAATACAATGATTGAATACGAACTGCTTAATCGACTATCTTTCATAATCGCAAGTACCATTGTTGCCATCAAATTGGTATACCGCTATGACGGCAATTATGTTGCGTCACGTGGGTCTCCTCTGGTGAATTTAGGAAAATGAGATTATACTCCTGTTTGGGAATGACGTATTGACAAGAGGATACATTCATCGATCGGCACCTGGCCACTAGAACATAGTTCTCAACGAGCCAGCAACGACTATTCGACTAAAAAAATTCGAATTAAACAACAGTGTTTCTTCGATGGAGTAAATTCTTCCAATTCGTATCGCGTATCATCTTATTTTTATTGGTGTTTCTAAATAACGCTATATCTCTGTATCTCTACCGTGCTTTGTGTTCCCTTTTCTTGGAATGAACAAATTTAAACTTTCAGCCAGCGTGCGATTCTTCGCGTTAAGTTTCCGATTGTCCCTAGAGAGACACGGTATATGGACGCACGGTCGCGCACACAACCGACCCCGACACAAAAAACGTTTTGCTTGAAACCTGGAAACTTATATTTGTCATCAAATATTTGCCTTATACTTTTGAATCATTAAAGCAAAGAAAGAAAACAAAACAGATGATAAAAAAAAAAAAATAAAAATAATGTAAGTTAACAGAAAAGTGATTTGTTTAAGCATTTGATTTGTTTAAGGCAGAAAATCAGTGAGAGGAGCGTGTCGATATAAAGCACGTGTTAAGATGAAAATCAAGTTTCGGTCGTGCGGATCGGCTTATCACGGAGATTATTTCCTCGTTGTGGGGGAGGGTGCTGTTTATTTCGGCTGACACAATGAACGGTTGCACGGCGAATGAGGTGAGCTACGTTGCATAACGTGTGCTTACCGTCGCCCCCCGGTCGAATAGATTCGCCAGTCCCCGCGGGATCAGTTTCTAGAACGGGATTACGTCACAGTGTTTGCAAAACGATTGTTCGCTGCTGCATGACTCCGCTACATCATCGGTAACATCGTTATCGTTATCGGATTAATCGTTCTACCAAAGTTCTACCGTTCCGCGGCTAACTGTCTCAGTGGTAAATTAGAAGAAAACCGAGTTCTTGATCGCGATGACAGCTGAGACCTGATTTCATTTATTTGTGACTAGTTACGCGACTTAAATTCCACGACCCCGTTTCAATCAGATTATCTCGACATTCGTTGACCCGTCCCCGTACTTTGATCTCTATATTTTTGACTGCGTTCCCTCGAATGCATAAAACAAAGCTTCCTCATATTCGATTACGTCTTGTTAGACATGGAACTGAAATTGAATTTCCGAGTTGTGGAAGGCGATGGAAATCCCCGTTGACCTGTTGGATTTGGTGTCAACGACTTTGGAGTTCGTAGCCACATACGTGTTTATCTGTGTCTATAATTATTAATAAATCTATCAGGAATTGAAACTGGTGCGTATCAGCTAAATGCTATATTAAGCGTGAATCATTAGAATCGATAGGCATCTCAGTTTGTCGGACTTCATGAATCTAGTGTTACTATTATCTAGCTAGGTCATATGGATCCGTAGTCGTCTGAACAGTGTTCCAGACTCCTAGAGACTGAGTATACAGGAACTCATGAGTCGGGACCCTGCTTGTATCGAGTTCTATGAAACTCAAATTCGGGCAATTCGTGATTGTCGATGTCGGATTTCTCAATTTTCGGACTGCATTCATCGAATCTCAGAAACACGAAGCTCTATCGACTCCTATTCCATTTGGTTATAAATTTTATAGAAATGTTTTGTTCCAACAGTTGCAGCGAATCGAAAAAGCATCGATGTTTGTAGCGTACATGAAACAAGCTCATCAGAAATAGATCGAACCGCATTCATTCGGCGTTCCAAATAAATTCCATCTTTTTCGATTACCTTTCGAAAAACTCAAAAATTAGAAAAACATCAACTCGTTCAAACAATCATGTCATGCGAACCGAGCACAACGTACTTCATTAATTAATACAGTGGCGAACTTCGATATTGAAAATTGAAACTTCCGGATTGGTTGATGAAATTAGTGTTCGGTGAATGAGCTGTAAATTTCAATGGGTATATACTTGAATCGCTAATAAATATTTTAAACGCGTTAAATAGGCTATATATATGTAGCCATTCCGTGCATGTACATTCTCCTTTATTTTTACACGAAATTAAAATAAGCATTGATTTCACGGATAATCATTATAACGTAAACGAAATGGAGCACGATATGTTAGCGATACAATAACGAATATTAAATATCCAACGATTTAATTAAAACATTTAACATTTTGTTGTAGAAATAAGCAAAAGTAATCTGCTTCCAGTCGCTGCTATGTATATTACGAAATAAAAGAGTAGTTTCGTTTCTCATTGCAACTTCGAATAAAAAGCGAAATTTTGGAGAGAAAACGTAATATTATTTAGAAACAAAACGAAATATATCCAAAACAAATTATTCCCTCGTTAAGAAATTCAATTATCGAACGAATTATACTCATCTGTAGCTCTAAAGCGAAGACTCGCTGACTGGTACAATAGCTGTTCGCTGGCAAATAGAACACTATTTCCACCTTTGGTGAAACTTTGAATCATACATAAACCAGTTGTCCCACTGCGACCGTGTATAGCTACGAATTAATTGAACTCTTCCGCGAAGGAAGCGCAGAAGCTACTATATTTGACTACTGTATTACGTATCACGAGATTCTCTTTTAGGTGCCTTCCGGTGCAGTTTCTATAATGAAGCTGATTTATATCGCGTATTCACCAGAGTAGCCCGACGAATCATGCTTAAACTTCAGGCTTTGTCTGACGCTTAAAGGGGATGGAGGGAGCTTTAATTCATCCCCACAGCGGCACTCGAGTACCTAGCGCGATACGATAATTCAAGAACAGCCGGTTGCTATTAATTTCATCGAATTCCCTCGATGCTCCCGAACCAGAATCTTTAATGGCACGACTTTCCAACGATTTCTTTCGCGGACAATAGTTCGGCCATTTTTTTCTCCCGTCCCTTTCCTTTTCCAACGGATCATGGGATAAAACGGTGCCTAAGGTAACCCGCAAATTTCAAGCATGAAGAAACCATGGTGCGTTCAGTTTTATGATAGAAAAGCGAGCGAGACAACGAACGTTGCATCGTATTAATAGTAACGTCGCATGAACATCATGGGGGTAGCGTTGTGGTTCACATTCACTCGGGTAACCCCTAACCATTACGCGTGACGTAACCTAACATCCTATTATTGTTATACGTATAGATGCATAGAGTAGTACATAATTATGCATAAAACCGTACAGGATCTACGCTATCGACGGACAATTACTGTTTATCATTTACCAAGCCTAAATACTTAATTATAATAGTTTCGTTGTAATTCACATCGTTTAA
Source organism: Bombus vancouverensis nearcticus (assembly GCF_051014615.1). Classification (NCBI taxonomy): domain Eukaryota; kingdom Metazoa; phylum Arthropoda; class Insecta; order Hymenoptera; family Apidae; genus Bombus; species Bombus vancouverensis. The sequence goes on from NC_134920.1 coordinate 2,628,949, forward strand.
GCTTTATTCTACCATTGTTCATTGAGAATAAGAATGAAGAGAGAGAGAGAGAGAAGGGATTTTTTACCAATTAATGTATAAAAATCGTCCTTGTTTTTCGATCTGCAGAAGATTACAGATCCGTTAAAACAACAGAGACACCTCGACGAGAAAGAACGTTTAGCCACATGCAATAGACGCGAAAGTCCTGCGACTCGGGAACGTACATAGAAAAGGAGGCACTACGTTCGCGTTGACGATTCGACAACACGAGCGGAAAGGTGAACCGAAACAGAAGTACGCCGGAGATAGGTGGTTCGTATCAATAGTAACGTCGAGTGGACGCTGCGGGGCGGCATTGCGGTTTACATTCACTCGCGCAACCCCTTCCCACCGCGTGTAACGTAACGTAACGTAACGTTCTGTTCTGTATGTTCAACGAGCTGGAAGATCCATATCTCACTTGAGGGTTAGCTCTTAGAGAGACACATATACGTACAGGCGCGAGTGCATGCTCGCGACTAACGCTTAGTGCCTCTCTGTGTTCGTGTGCACGCGCACGCGCTGCCACCCCTGTGCCATCCTACGTGTGGCTCGTGCTTTCCTGCCGTGCATGTGCACGCAGATGCACGCGCACGTTGCTGCTCGTGTAACCCGAATGTCGCGTAATGCGTAACCTCGTCCCGTCCTTTTCGACTTCTTTTCACCCTTCTTCATTCTTGCCTCCCTCCTTTGCTTTTGTCATCCTCCTTTCCTCTCTCGACTTTTTATCCTCTTTCCTCCCCTTTCCACTTCTATTTCACGCTGCTCTCGTCCCTTCCTTTTGTCGTTTCCCCTGTGGCGAAGTTGTTCTCTCGGCGGGGATGGTGAAGATTACGCTATTTCTTTATAATGCACACATTCACCGAAGCTATTGCAATCTCGTTCGGTCTCGTTTCCGTGTTATCGGCGGGGAAAAGTATTTCCACCGTTGCGGAACACCGAGAACCGAAGGAAAAAGAAAGAAAGATAGAAAGAGAGAGTGGTTGGTCTCGCGGAAATCTTTCCGGGCGAAAATCACGCGCCGCTATAAATTCACCGTTAAAACGAAATCGTTCTGGCACGTTTTAGTTCCTCCTTTGTCTCTGCTGGATGTTTACAGGTGCGGCTCTCAGTCGAGATAAAACGGGGCCCCGAGTGAAATAAGATTGAGCTTATGGGGTGACATGTTTTCCCAATTTGCCGCCCGAGCCCCCTATGCCTAGTGGATTTTCCTGTCGTCGCGACGCCGCCAAAGTTCCTCCGACACCATCGTTCGCGACACCATCTCTCTTTGCCGCTACTGTTGCTTTTCATATATGTTCTTCTCTTAGTTGTTTGAGATAAAAATCGTAGCATTTATAAGTCATGAAACGTAAGAGAAAATACATCAGTAAAAATAACGATATTCGTTTCTACTTTCGTGCAAAAGTGAAAAGAAAGGAAGAAAGAGAAGTCATTAGAGATGGTAGTATCTTTACTTTTGTCCCTAATGGAGTTCTCACAGGAATGAGTTTGCGTAGAATTTTTATATGATTATATTATGCAGAATCATGGTAACGTTATTATAAATGTGTTTTGGCATAAATCAATCGAGACTCTGAATTATAAACAACCTGTACGTCGAACAGAAATTAATATCAACGTATATAATATATATCTATGTATATTTCTGTGAATATTTATACATTTTTCAGATGAACAAATATTATGTATAATATTATAGATATTTTACACATTCATCAATTCAATATTTTGATTAATTTATTCAGTTAGTCATTGCTTGTACAATTATTTTTGTATCTTATTTAACAAGTCATTTTTCATATCCCTTTTATAATAACTTAATTTTAAAAACCCGGGATGTGGGTTAATTTGGCTTTCAAGTACACATTTTTCATATAAAAAAAGCAACCGTTGTCTAGCACATCACATGCACGATTACATTTAATAGTTACGAGAAACAACATCATTTTTCCACTTCGCACCATGTTCGCGATATGAACATGACAAACGAAACGATCTCGATTGTGTTAGCAGATTCGCTCGAGTGTCGCCATCTCATTGGACGAAGCACAAAGGCCGATAATTCAAAAAGTCTCACCTATGAATTAGGCGCACGCGATTCCGTTACTATCTTTGCCAGACAAGAATTATTAATCATGCACACGGTAGAGCAAGTCCAGGTGGTTGACTCTCAGTCAGCAGGTGCTACCACCATCTGATCAGATCGGATCAGAAGCAGCGGGAGGACCTTGATGTATTCGTTGAGAAACGTTCAGGATTTTTTCGACGAATTGATTCGAAAGTCATCGTCGTGTCGTCAAGAAACAGCGAGTACATTAAGTACATCGAAGAGGACGACTATGCTCGCGTTCAACTATTTCTTAGCGAACGCAGCGTTTCGTAGCAAGAAGGATATTTTCGACGACTTGACCGTCGTCGTCAAACCCTTTCTTCGGACGAAACGAAACCGCGCTGGTCCGCCGGTGCTAGCGAGCATCCACAGATCTCGACAACACAATGGAATCGTATTTCAATGGCACCCTTTCAAGTTTCGTTCGAAACGAGTCAATGTACTTTTTCAAAAGTGAATGGACGGCCATTCGAGCGGGCAGGCCTGATTCTTTTTCCCCTTTTCAGTCATCCGCGAGTTTGTCGATACGAGCAACTTGTTCGTAGCCGAGTAATGAAGCCACTAGAATTGTTCCTTGAAGCATTTCTAACGATGAATCCGCTGTCACTTATATAAAGCCGTTATCGTTGCTGCGGCGTACAATAACTTACGAGAGAACGGAGCGATACTGCTACCTGTTCGAACGATCGCGTAATACTTGAAAGCATTTTAATACTTTTAATAGGGCACAAAGCCGCTCGGTCTGTTTCGTTTTGTTAGGAAAGTTGATTAACCCCGGTTATCGTGATTTCCCATTACCGTTATAATGAATTCTGCTTTCTGAATAAAAGTGGTCGTATTATGATTTTCCCTCCTCCTACAGAAAAATCGTGTTAATAACGAATGAAAATGACATTATTGGGTCGAACAATTCTAGAAACATTCAACAACCGCGGTACGATTTCTATACCGTTTACAATCCATTTTCCGAGCTATTTTTGTCAAACGATTTCATTCTAAAGAAAAATTATAACGCCCGTTACCTACTTTTGAAATTCCTTCGCTAAAGGAAGAGACGATAAAAAAAAATAAAACAAGGAAGAAAGTGTCGAAAGTATTCATCCGTTCGTTCAGAAGAATTCTACACGGCGATTAAAATGATATACAGTGATCTGGAGAATGGAACATCTTGAAGACACGTGCACGTCGCTCTCTAACGATCGCGGTTATGCCCCCGAGGCGCCAGAGGGTGCACACGCCCTCATCGGCGAATTTTTAAGCGTCATCAGTCCGGCCTGAGTCCCTGCCTTTAATTGATGCTCTCCATTTTTTCCTGCTTTTGTCTAGGCCGAAGATTTATGGACAGCTGGCCAGACGCGAGCGAAAGGGGCCAGCAAGGCCGACGTCGGTTTCTTTGAGCGCAATTCTCAGCAGGGGACCTTCTTTCTGACACCAACAAAACCACCGACGACTAACAGCATCTTTTTCATCCCCGTGTCCTGATCTCTGTCGGTCTTGTCTCGCCGCATCCTTGCCCTTGCTGTGTCTTTGATAATGCGCGATTTCAAATGCCATATGCTTTCATGACGTGGCAACCAAAGAAACGGAGTCAATGGCTAACGATGGCAGCTGGACATCGGTTTCTTTCGCCCGTATGATTGATTTTCCATTCTTACAATTTCGATGTCACGTTAATGACTTATAACAGAGTTTTAATCTTCAATCTTCAATTTTTACTTATCTATAATAAGTATTAACTTATTATAAATAATTAGCCATGTTACTGCGTCACTCCAGAAAAATTACTGAAAATTCTCAACGCGAGAATTAATTGTAATTTTAATAAATATTAAAAAATAAAAAAAATAAAATCTTCAATTTTTAATGTTTAGTCCTTAATTGTTAACTCTTGGCTTTGGTACAGAAATTTAGATCAATTCGTTTGATTCAAACTAAAATTCTAGTATGGAAAAAGAAATTTCCAGCGTGAATATTTGATTGAAGAACTGTTCTAAAATCTCCCTGATTATGTTAACTGTATGTCAACTGTGAAGTCCCTCGAGCCCCATTTGTCGTGGCAATTTCTTGCACCGTCGCGCAGATAGAACCCGAGGAAGTTTAACGACCGGTGTAAACTCGATGCAATTAAGCGTGACACCTTTCTGGTAGCGAGTGGAAATACGCAAGGAAACATGTGTCGAAGATAATTTCGAAAGGTAGCACGATCCTTGGTACGTGATTGTCGAATTTATGTACGCGATCGACATTTATAATAAGAAAACATTTATGTTCCCTTATTTTCATATATTATATTATTAGTTGAAAGCTATGCGTCCTACTACTGAGAATTCGCGGCCAGTTAGCAACATAAGGCTTAGTGGTCAGCGAGCCAAGAGGCGTCGTTGGGATAATAATGGTTGTCAGTTGACGAAACAGCTCGAGAATATTTATAGAGATTCATTAAACCGCGGATGAAATTATTTTATTTCATTAATAATTTAAAGGCTTCGGGTTCACGATTGCTCGTCGGACGATTGCAAGTTGGTATCGCCAGCAATGGCTTTTTATGTGTTGCGATAAAATCCATTAGACCGTTTGATTATTTACAAATGTAGGGGCGACACGTTTCTGTGACTGATTTTTCGGGCTGGCCGTAAAATTTAATAATATTCACAAGAGGAACGTTTAATGCTCTATTCGTTAAAACCAAGCGTTCGCTTTATGGCACCATTTGGCCGGCACTCCTTTTTTATCCTCTGACAGCAGAGGAGTCGCGTTACTTAACGATCGCGCTATAATTAATGACGAACTCGCGAGGTCTGGCTAGTAATAATTAAACCGAATTTCGCGCACGGAGATTCAACCGTTTCGAACGAAGCAATCTAAAGTAAGTAATTTGTTCTGAGAAAGAAATGAGAGCGGACTGTTAATAAGAATATTGTCTTGGTTTTAAGACGTACTCCCCACTGGTACCTATATTACCTTAGACATTTACAATTCTTGTCAAAGGAGGTAAACGTACTCGGAAAGTATCGACAACCTATCATTGCTCTTTGACTTCAAAATATCAATGTAAGAAGATTACAAGAGCCATCTACTAAATAGTGAGGCAATCGATAAGAAACACGTCTACGAATCTTGTCATTATATTTGGTTAGACGACAGCGCATAATTTAACGCGGTCGATGAATGCAAGACGTTATCTTCGAAGACAGTCCGGTATCGTTCAACAAGCAAATTTTTATTATGTACTTTACAATTCGCGCCATCAGTGTTGATAATGTACGAAAAGATGACGATCGTATGTTTTCGTTAAAAATTCGACGCCTCGAGTTTCCAGTTTTTATTTTTACGATATACGTTATCTCGATTGCCTCGATCGTAGGCCTTCATTTTTTCAAAACTCGTTTTTATGATCACCTTTTCGTTCGAATGAGTTTTGCATCTCTTTCGCGTGTCACTTGTCTGACGCAAATGACGTCGTAGAGTCTCGAACGATACTGCTAAAAGCAATTTAGCAACGCGAGCATCGCTTTATACGGCGTCGCGAAAAAGCGATGGATCTCAAAAAAGCCGAAAAATACCAGCGAGGCGTTTAACAATTCCGTCGAAGTAAAATCCGCACGCGATGTTCTTAAACGATCTTGGAGACTGCAGGCTTAAAAGGAATTTCCTGCGATCCATTATAAATTTATCACGTTCGACATGGAAAGTTGGTCCGCAGCCTTTGATAACGTTCACGCAATCTCCATTAATCTGAAAAGCGAAAAACACTCACTTTGTCGATTTTTCTGCTTTCAAAGCAGCGTTCATTTCGCGAAGGATGTTCTTGACCTCAAAGATCGTCGAGTAAAGATTACCCTACTAATTTGTGCTTCGAAAACAATGACTTATTGAGAATCGCGAGTAAATTTACTAAGGTCGAATCTGGGCAACTTTAAAATAACGATCGATGTAAAATGCGCAAATAATACGTGCACGAGCTTAAGTGCAAGCGAAAATAATTTATCATTCTCAAATTAGTTGTAATCAAACGAGTCCTGATCGAATTCGCGTCGATGAAAATATTTATCAGACATTTCGCCTTAACCGCTAAAATCTAATTTCTTTGTAGAATTTTTATTTTACATAGCCGATATTTTCGGAAACAAGTATTCCATTTTTAAATGATTAAAATAGATTAAATTTAAACGATAATAGATACGATAATTCAGAGTTCTTCGATAAATCAATTATGACGCGTTTTGTAGAATTTTTATTTTACATAGCCGATATTTTCGGAAACAAGTATTCCATTTTTAAATGATTAAAATAAATTAAATTTAAACGATAATAGATACGATAATTCAGAGTTCTTCGATAAATCAATTATGACACGTTTAACCTCCAAGGAAAATGACTTTTACATCGCTTAAAAGGACCATCAACTTTTAATACACAAATAAAGGACGAAAAATAATTGGCGAAGTGATACTCAGAATGTTACCAGCTCGCATGATTATCCGCAACACAAAGAGCAAACCTGTGTAACAAGGTGGACGAATAATGCATCGCGAGATACTGATCAATTCCGCGTGCTAAACGCGGCCGCGGTTTCCACTCGTGGAGTTTTTCAATTTGACCACGAACCAAATCGGCTTTATCTATCAGCAGTTAACCGATGTAAATTTACCAACGTTCACGTGGAAACAAAAGGACCCTTTCCTCGTTGACCTAATCGCTTTAGTTCGTCGCGTTCCACCGATCGTCGACTAAACGAATTGTGTCGAATCGAAGAATGGCAGGTGTGCATGCGCGGGCGCGCGAGAACGGACGATCACGCGAAACAATTGGCTCTCGCGCGATCGTTCCCTCGAGGTGGTTGCTGGAAACGCTTGAATTATCCCTTTCGCGAGTACCGTGCATGCCACAGCCTGACTGCAACCACTATTCTATTTAACCGCAATGTTTTCGTCTCCTGTGATGTATGCGACAGATTTGTACAATCGGATTTGTCCTCGATCCGATCTGCCAACATTTTTCCTATTTTCTTCTTTCGACCTGTGCCTCGTTTCCATCATTCTCCGTTATAGCTTCGATGGCGCAGCTAACATTTTCCAAGTTACGAAAATTCTGAAGCTTCCCGATGTGTTTTCGAATGAGAGCACTGCGAGTTCAATAATCGTTGTAAAAAAGAAATTTCCTCGGAGAACATTCAAGTTGCCGATTTTATAGGTATTGGTAATTTGTATATATTCTTATCTTCATTATAGCGATTTCCGAGCTTTTCAATATTAGTTAATGAGAAAGTTCAAAAGAATGTACTTGGTATATCTTTGTAATCGTGTTCCAAGTCGATCGAAGATTCGACTTATTAAGAACATCCGGTCGCCACGCTGTTGTCCTCGAACAGTCGAAGGCAATGTTCGCTATTTGTGCGATTACCTGGCTGGCTGGGTTCGACTCCGTCGAGTTTTCTTACGCCAGCCAATTTTAGGAGACAGTCGATCGTCTTTGTTACTCGCTGCGACGCCAGCTTGACGCTCCACTTTACTCACAGTGATATAACAGAGGGAACGGTTAAGTTAGGAGGGGTCGAAAGTCGTCGGAGAGAAGACGCGACCATCGACGATCGAGAAATTAGACCGCTCAAAGTTCCTCCCCTTGTCCCGGGACGATGGTTCCGTTTTCCTCTGGTTGTAGTAAGATGTAATGCTTCCAGGAGGCCGCTGGGACATGGGAAGTCGTGTCGCTAGCCGAAGCAGATTTATTTGTGGGATGGAAAAAAGCGAGAAGAGAAGAGAGAAAAAAGAGAAAGAACGAAAAGTGAGTCCTCAGGGATGTGTGAAAAGAAAGCGTGCAAGAAAGGAAGGAACTTTCAAATGAAAATGTCGAAATTCAACGTGGTCTGCTACTGTATACGCCAAGTAAAATGTTATCGCGTCTTATGTAAATGCCACTGACGTCAGGCGTCGAATTATTCGAAGAGCCTTCGGAAATTCACAAGTAATAACGAACGATGGAAATTCGAGAGGATAAACCAGCTGGCTCGAGATTCGTTGATTAACGATGAACTCGTGAAATAGGGTGATCTGTCGCGAATCGAATCTCGTCTGATTTCTTCGCAGACTAATAATTAAAGCTTCTAATTTTAATAAACGTTTGATTTCGCCTCTATTATTTCGCGTCTATTATTAAGAGGCTAGTAAGATGGATAAAAACTTTAACTTCTTGAATATTATTCAACGTCGTTCGGAATCGATACGATAAAACAATCTAGAATTTCAATTTGAAGAGGTATCAATCGAAGCCAGAGAAACGACGTCTTGAGAATACCGTCGGAGGTAACAGTGTCGCAACAGTTTCATTTATATTTATACATATTCATACGTGCAAAAAGCTCGCGTATATATGCACGATACCCCGTCCCTTCTACGTCTGTGTCTCGATGGTTAATCAGCATAAAGTAAGCCTTTTAACGATCGGCGTAAGAACACGGAAAGAGTCATCTCTCCGATTCAACGCTGTGTTTATCTTCCTCTCATAAAAGTACGTAAATGAGGACCGAGCAGGGCACTAAATTACGACTTAATTTGAAGCGGCACGCTCATTCCCAGTCGAATCGTTGACCGTTTATGGGCCGGTCAATGGATCCCTTTGAAGGCTCACGCCATGCCCGGTATCGCAATATTAACGTGCTAACATAAGTGTCCAACTCGAGTTGTACGTTATCGGCTAAGCCTTCGTTTCACTCGTGAGTTAAAAGCCACTGGATATATGTATATCGTTGGTTTGTTAAAAGGAGTGATACGCCTAAAAAATTGTCGATTCTGAGATATGCGCAAAAATTACTTAATAGCACGGGAGTGTAATAATTATACAATAAAATTATACTAACCTGACAGGAAGAATGTCGGAATTTCTAAAAATTGTTTCATAACTTCCCTTTTAATAATAAGGAATGCACATGAATCATACTTTATCAGACACTATCAAAATTTAAAGAACATCAAATAAATTGCAAAAGAAATTTGATTTTTTCATTACTAAGTTTTCTATTTTATACCGATTTCTTGAAAAATTCACATTTTCTACTTGTTCTTTTTTTTCTTTTTTAGCAGAATTACGATATGTATAAAATATGTGAGTTCTTGAAATTATCAGAAACTGCGAGTGAACAATGATTCTCATAAATCAATAGGATACAAAAAATATATGGGGATATCTTGCTCAGAATCGAGAAATTTCATCGTAGGTCAGAGTTTGCACGCGATCGTTCGACCGATTTCCACAAAAACTCTCCGCTATTCTCTGATCTTCCTGCAAAGACTAAAAATTCGGGGATCTTCATGAATGATTCACCGTGGCGTGGAATTCGTGAATCCGCGTGAATTATTATCGGGCAACGATAGCGGAACTCTCGTTTGGGATAGGTTGGTTCAAGGGGGAAGGGGCATGCGAAAGGGATCAAAAGTGATAAATTTTAACCGGCAGGTCAGATGAAAGATGACCGTTCGAAAGAAAGCGATCATAGGCTGTCGCGACCGACCAGATGCGCGCCGCTGAAAACTGGCCCTGATGAATAACCATCGAACGGTCGATCAATTTTTAATCGCTCGCTCGGGAAGCCATGCAGGTATGCAAGTTACCATGATTATACTGAAAACGCTTTTTGGAACTTCGCGTTTCCGCACTAAAACGCAGAAATTCGATGTGGAATAATCAGAAAAAATTGTGCTACATGTTCTTGATTTATTCTATTTTTAATTAATGATGTGCTGTCGATAAAAAAGGTTAGAAGTTGGATACAAAATCGGTCACGTGTTGAAGTCTTTCATGTTTCAAGAGGCAAAATAATAATTTCGGACATATAGAAGGAGACAAGGAGCACAAAACCTTGCTCAGAAACGTATGGTGTTAATTCAGAATTGTTTCTCCTTTTTTTTTATTATTTAATTTGTACTTTACAATTTGTCCAGCTGGACATTTGGTAAATTTTTCTAACATAATTGCTAAATACCATGTGGATGGCTACCTCCAGCGGGATACCATCTCTGAGTTTCTTCTTTTGTAACATATTTAGAAAGATCGTATATAACGTACAATTAAAAATACGATCCTTGCAAAAAATAAAGTCGCGTTTCACTCAAAAACTTTTAATTTCTCTACGGTATCGATACAAAATGTTTATAACATACAATTTGTTATTTTTTATACAATGTGCACACATTATAAAAAAGTATATTGATTCATATATATATATAAAGAAATCAATTAACTAATTTTTGCAGCATCTAATTCAATCTACTCTTATAAGCTGAGTAGTACTGTGGATGCACCTGCATTAATCGGTGTCGTCGATTAATTTAATTTATGACTTCACTACATCTCTTCCGCCAAGTATACAACGTTCTGACTAACGGACTACAACTGGCGGTACGTAGATTGACAGTCTGTGGTCACAATGCAATTAAGATTCCCTGGAGGGATGTAATTAGGAAGGGAAGATAGAGGTTTTCAGGATTTAGGAAAGAGGAGTGAGGATGATAGGATAGTGAAAGATTTAGGAAGGATGACGCTATAATCTATGCCTAAGGGTGGCCTGTTCGGGATGACGTATGGTTGTAAAGTGACAAAGTGCAATAGATACTTTGTGTCAACAGGTGAGAATACGTTACAGTTGTATTTCGACAACTCTGCCATATCTTTTTGTCCATATCATGCTTGAACATTCGGTATTTTGGCGATGTAATGTTATGTCATTTGCCACAACTTCGAACGGCACGAGATTTTCTTGACTTTCGCGTCACGATGGCGTTACGAAGGCTTCGAGCCGCGTCTCATTCCAGAAACGTCAATTTCTTCGCCGGTAGCAAACGAACGTTAATACTGGAAATTTCCTGTCATTTCAACATGTCGTGCCTGTGTCAACGAATATTTCAATAACCTGCCACAGTGTCGGTTTCCAAGTGCTTCTCACATCTTTTTTTCTTTCTTCGTTCAGTTATAGTATCATCGACACGCTTTCTATTCAAACGAACGCGGATTTCGTTATGAGTACATTAATTCCACTCGGTCCATACTCGTATTATTTTACTCCGTGTATTACTTGTGCGAGACCGATGGCAACGGGATACGTGATAAAACGCGGTTTTTCCCCCGATCGACGTTGTCAAGATAAAGCCTGAAAGTAATGAAGTTGGAGTTAATGGCGTTCAAAGATTCGACGAGGAAAAGAGTTGAATTCTTAGGGAACAAGACATCTGTTCCTTTTTAGAAAATATCTTCCATTAAGGACGAGCACGTAGAAGAAAAAATCGAAAACTTTTAAATAAATTTCAATGCTTCAGTTGCTTAATTCTGAAAAAAGGAATATTATAATTTCACAACCTCATTTTAGGAAACAAGATACAATTTTTATTCATATATATATTCCCCTTTCTAATCTACAAATATAATTTTCCAATATAAATAACTTTTTGGTCTACCTTGAAATCATTTTGTCTACGCATCGAAAAAAAGCACATACTAAGTTACGGGTGAACGAAGAATGGAAGAATGGTAAAGAGTTGAGATGCGTAATTTATCGAAACCCTCGCCCGACGGGAATCCATTTGAATAATTAATGCAAAACGCCTTCTAAATAAACCCCGACGGTGAACGTTCGCCGCAGCTGTGGGCAGAGCGGCACGCGGAGCCAGACTCTCGCTGCCCCCATGGAAATGCCCCAGAATGGAATGGCCGCGATTCGGTCAATTCCGTTTAAGTAGCAGGCCGTAGGAAGTTTATTGAATTTGCGGCCGCGCATTGCGGCTCGTTCGGCTGTGCGAGTGTCGAAGAAAAAGGATGCAATGAAAATTCGCTTCACATCGGCCGAGGCTCGGTCAGGTGCGCGAACCTCGGAATAGTTTGTAAATAGAATGCCTAGGCTGGAACGGTGGAAATTGGATTTATGTCGTTCGGAGCGTAGCTAGCGGCCGGGACGTTTCGAGATTGATGGCTGCACGGAGATAGTGCGTTTCGAGGATTGACAAGTGTGAAAGAGAAATTCGAAAGACCTCTCGGTACATTTTTTTCTCCGGCCACTTTTTTACTCTCTTACTTTTCTTTTTATTTACATATGCGCATCTGCGTCGTTAAATGAGACCAATGGTGGATATCGAAATAACGTAAACTTTGAAAGCTTTCTGAGTTCTTTTTTTTTTTTTTTTTTTTGTTTCCTACGGGCGTGAACTTTCCTCCATTTGAGATAAAGTAGCTGTTTGTCTATCTTGGTATTACAACAGCGCTGTTTTTCCTCGTCCGTTCGTAATCCAGGAACAGACAAATCGCAATGTAATTATACAACTAATTATCCCACGGTACAACTCCGGTCCCCTCCTGTAATTCTATTTCGTAATACCCGTATTAAGACGTCTGGTAATTTAATTTCCTTTAACTCGGGACTCTATCGTCGCCGCTCTTTTCCCAGCAGATACCGCGCTTTACAGATTTCATTGCGAGCGCACACGTCAGCGGTAGCACAATTCATTTAATGTATTTTCCGATAATGAATAAGTAATTGCAGTAGAGCTGTGTCGACTGCTGCGGTAATTGTATTAAAGGACATTATTGGTGAACCGGGCTGTGTAGGAAACGACTAAAGGTAGTCGATTGGGGGGTGAAAGAAAAAATGAAGCGACGTTAAGAGGCCCACCCTTTCTTTCCTGTTCTTATTTCTCACAGGTCTGCGCGATAATGGGCTTTTACTGCATGAATAGAAGCAGGAAGATGGACTCTTTCGGCCTCTCCGCTTCACCCTCTTGGTGTCCCTGCTGTAGGTGTCAGACATGAAATTAGTCCGCATTTATATTCTTATTTGCATACAATGGAATCAGATAGCGTAATAATTGTTCTTTTATTCAACGTTTTATCGCAGGCCGATCAGCTCCCGCGAGAATGGCGCCGCCTCTGATCTCGATTCAGTACAAACTCGATGGCTCTCTAATTGCATCTGCTTCCATTAATTGCACACTTCAACCAAAAACAGCACATGGGGTGGGAGTAATCCGTATTAAATTTTATTACAACGACATTATGGATATAATCTATGTACATATATGTATGTATTTCGATATCGCAATCGAACTTCGATTCAGTCGATATGGCTGAAGGAGTATATGTCTTTTCGTTGAAAAATCGAATTGTAGTTTGTAATGTGTCGAAGCTCGGTTTACGCGAATTTTTCAACGGTCGTAAATAAATTCTCAATCTTTTCACGTGGTTTCGATGAGCTCTTTGAAAATCCATATACCGCGGCAATTCACATTTTATACAGAGAGTCGCTCGTACGAGAGGTCAAGGACGAAAAAACGTTCCCCCTTTTTTTAAACGAAAGCTAATTCCTCGTTTAAGCGGACATAAGAAACCCGTCGGAGATCGGAACACGTCTTGGCTGCGGCTGGAGAATCGATCAAACTCGGAGCTCGACAAGCGGGTGCCGCCCCTGTGCTCCCCTTTTCACTTTTTCTCTTCCTCTTTCTCTCTGGTTCGCTCGATCCTTAATTTCTTGCGTGGCACGACACTCGAGAAAGCATAAACACGTGTTCCGCGTGACGTGTCCGCGCGACAGTACCGAGGAGGTAGCAACTGTTCCGACAGGATGGCAGCAGTTTCACAGATCGTGAACGTAAACTTCTCATGCGCTCCATTTCAACTGCAGACACGCGTACGCTGTGGGGACGACGACGGATTCATAGCGAACCGTTTTTTGACCACTTACGCACGGCTTGGCCAGGATATAGGCTAAATTTACACGGGAAATATTCTTCTCAGCGACAGCGGGTGTGCTCGCAACTATACGATGCATCCTCGGAGAAAATAAGCGCGCTAAGAAACAACGAACACACATTAATTCACGCCCGTAACACTATCTCTCTATTCCTTTCTTTTTTTCATTTCCATCCTATCCGAAAGATTATACTTTTGTTACTAGCCATTATAAAAAAGCACGCAAAAAAGTATTACAATATTATTTTTATGAAAAATATTATTTTTATCGTTGAGTATAGGAAGTTCTTTGAGACGAGAGATAGGTGAAGCGACACTGTCGTTTGTTTTATCGTACGTTCATCGTATTACTAGACTTCTTGCCGTAATCAATCGCTGATAACCTTTCGTACAGGCTATTAATCTACTGACGATTGGTCGCCCTTCCGTTTTATGGCAACCCAAAGGAACGGAACTCTATTCCTCTAATACGGTCGAAATAGCCAAAGGAACGCGGTGCGCTTACTCTCATTGTCGCTTTTGCTTGGAAGGTAATTTATCGTTACCTCTGTTTCGTTACTGTGTTTACGAGAAACAGAAAATACGATCTGATCTTGCCATTAAACTTTTACGTATTTGCCGTAAATATATATATATATATGTATTCGTAGCGTTGATGTTTTTAGCGATCGATTGAAGTAGATAGCAATCAACCAGGGCTCTGTTGACATCAAGTTTGATAACATCAATCCTGTTCTAATTTGATGTTTACTTTTTTTGAAGTATTTTTTAACATACCTTTATCCAGCAATCCATTTCTCTCGTTCTCTCCGTTTCATTTCTAAAGATATTCTTTACAATGTCACAGTTTGACGTGAACGTGCGACGCTTTTCATCTTGTTTTCATAGTTGCAGCTCCAATGATGCGTTTACGCGCGCGTAAAATGCGCGTGTTTCTTTTGAATGCCCGCGTTTCGAGCTGCATGCTGTCGTTTTAACATTTATCGTTCATCAACAGGGAATTTACATAGGTCGCCTGTAATAAATTTGAGCTGCGTTTTGCGAGCTTTTCAGCCATCAACTCCAGAAACAACGGGATTTCTTCTCGAATTCCACGGCTCTAAACTTCAAAAATATTGAACCCATCCTCGCTCTAACTTCCCTTTTCTTGTTTTGCTAAATTTCGCCACGATTCCTCGGCCACCTGCTTTACGTCACTTTGACAGAGCTACGGTGTATTTTCACTCGTTTGTAAGGCTTACTATTACCTCTACCGGCTAGAGTGACACACTAAACTGCCAAGAAAATTACCTTCCTGGTCATCCGTTAATTACGCTTCTATTTTTCCAGACAGTCATTAATTACATCCAAATACGGCAACGTTCTCTTCTTTTTACAATCACCTTTATTCCGTGATGGTTAAAAAAAATATTCGAAGCAATTTTAAAGAACGATGTCTCTCGTTTCCCAGTTCGCTAATAGTTTCTTGCCATTTATGGCACAAATTTTTCTTCTGCAATAAAAACAAGTTAACTTTCAAATACTATCTAAGATAATTTTATCGAATTCTCTATGGTTGCTCATTTTTCTTCTCAAGAACGCAATTATGCACTTTAATCTCTAAATATTATACCACCAACGGTATGCAAACGGTGCCAATAGCAAAGGTAACAACAAAAGCCTTTGATGTCTTCACTGATGCAAAGTTTTAAAGGTCAGCTCGAAGCGAAGCGGATTCTTGTTGACCGCAGTACAGTGGTCGAAACAAACGTGTAGCTTTTCGTGTCTGCTTTGTGCTGGTTGAACGCGTGCTACGTTTGGCATTAGTTGCTACTCGTTACAACTAATGCAGAAATACTCTTGTGACCGAATACCAATTACAAATGTACTTACGTGTAATAACGCGATCGGAGCAGCCGCCACGTTATCGACTACTCTCGTTCTCGTATGCTGCACATAGTATTATATGTATATAATCGAACTACAAACGGGTATATATCAATGAAAGAAGATGATAATAGCGAATCATAAGTCGAAGATTTCGTTATACTGCTTTGAACCTTTAAGTTACTTTCTTCCCGATATCCCAGTACCAAGACTAAACCTTTAAATTATATCTCCATTGTTCTTTTGGATTTTTACAAAATTATAAAATAACATAAAACGCGGTATAAAATATGAAACGAATAAAATTATAGTAGTTCATCAGTAAGACCCTTATCACGAAAGATTGAATCATAGGAAATGGAATTTAGCAACAAAGACGGTGCTGGTAAATCCCCATACATCTGGAAGGGAGTTTCATTTATTCGGTGCTTCCTCGTAATACGATTCCGGAGGAAGATCCTCGACGGAGATCGAGGCCGTGGTGTTATTTGCCCGATACAGGAAAACCGAGGTAATTTTGATGATTTCATTAGTCCGCGTCTGTAACTTAATCATTCGCCGTTGTTACCGGTAGCGTCTCTCGTGGCCGGAAGTAGAGAGCCTCCGCTTCTTATCTCGCGCGCATTAATCACGTTACCACGGCCTATCAGCCGTTTGGAATTCTTTTTCAGGCAGTTAGATACCTGTCGGCACGTCAGCCATGGAGGGATATAAACGCACGTATCCCTGATACCAGCCAAGCATTTCCGTGTAATTGAATGAAATAAGAACGGTTGCAATCCTTCTCGGGAGTAAAACTGGCTACATAGAAGAT
This sequence comes from Bombus vancouverensis nearcticus, assembly GCF_051014615.1. Taxonomy (NCBI): domain Eukaryota; kingdom Metazoa; phylum Arthropoda; class Insecta; order Hymenoptera; family Apidae; genus Bombus; species Bombus vancouverensis. The sequence continues at coordinate 2,645,490 of NC_134920.1, forward strand.
ATGCAGAGTAACGAGGAACTGGAATCTCGTGTGAAAAGCCTGGTATACAATCGTTCATTGATATTTTAATTAGCATTTTGTCGCTGATGAATGGCGTGACGAAGAAAAGGACCAGATGTTCAAGAAAAGAACAAAATTTCACGGGAAAAGGGTATTGGATGGTCTTATAAAAATTTCTTGAAGAATAATGGCCGATCTTTCGTCAACTCCCTGCTGAATAGGCCTTAACCTTCTGTATCTTATTGACTGGGGATTTCATCAAGTCCACGGGTATAAAAGGGACGTCGGAGATTGGCGAATGTGCCATTCGTATTCCATTCGCGTCTTCGGTTGATTTCGGTGTAGACTCATCATCCGTACTTGCTATTGGTCGCTCGAAATCAATTGATTTCTCCAAGTTATGGACCTCCATTCTAGTGGTATTTAGTGGTACTTGTTATAACATAGTAGATGTAAACTCGTAGTTATAGCGTTACTTGCTTCGTTGTAATAGATACGATACCAGAGACAATTTTACTCGTTCGTTAGAATTAATACGTACTAATAAGTGAAACGAATAACTCTTGGATGGTGGTGGTATTCATAGTTATCGATTTGACTACACTGAAACGAAGGAACTTCCGCTGAGAGTTCGGAATTATTATCTGCTTGCCACGCGTTACACAGTAGCTTGCTCGTTAACTAGTGTTTACATCGAAGCTTGCTCGCGAGAGCTAGAGAGTTCGAGAGCAAAGTCGAGAGAACGTTACGTCGGGTTATTAAAGCGTTTCAACGGGCGGGGGTTGAAAGGGTGGGATGGGAATTACCGTACGACACGTACGATTTTGAATACATTACCGTGCAAAACATCGACGTTAGTCGACTGCTGAAATATTCGCGCACCCATTCAGGCGCTTCAATTATGCCAGACACGTTTCAGTCTTTAGGAGAGAGAAGTCCTTAAACGGCAGTGCGACAGTAGCTCCTCTCGTCGTGCATGAATAGAGAACGGCCGTGAAAGCAGCATTGAAATTACGACCGGTAATTTCTAACTCAAATAGTTAAAGACTCTAACTAGTTACAATCAGCGAACGACTGTGATGTTTGCTGGCTAATGGAATTTCTTAATGATAATTAAATATCGGTCAGGCTCTTTTCTACTCGCTACGACTACCGAATCGACACCTGCATACGGTTCTACGATAATTTCGAACGTACCAACTGCTTGCACGTTCAAACCTGCTGTTTTATCGGCTGTAACCTATTTCGGAGGTAATCTGTTCTTCAATTTTTGGTTCAAGAGCAGCAATTCATAAACTCTCGAAGCATCGTGTAAACATCCTTCGCGTCAACTAAATCTACTTTCCGAACTACGTCGCAAATTGAGACATTCCACTCGCAACATCGCGCAATGATTGTCGAGATTCTCTTTTTCAGTAACGAAACAACGGCTCGAAAAAGTTGAGAAAATTCTATAGCGTAAACACATCTACGTGCATGTACGATACATAGCAATAAAGGATAGCAAGGTGAACGAGTGGGTGTTGGTTCGATCTCTTTCAAATCGATGCCTGACAACCGGAAGGATATCTAAGTCGCGAATCGCCAGAGGGTGCGTCATACAAGCCGGCTGTGTAATTCCAGGATATCTTTGTTACGAGGCTGCATATTCGGTAGCCGGTGATGTGTTGGAGGTGGTGCAGAAGAATGAAGGGGCAAAGGAAGAAAGGAAGGCCGTAGGAGGGACCGTCTATTAGTTAACCGGCAAATGTGCAGCGATGTAGGTACACGTTAAGGTGTGCAATGTCGGTAAAGGAGAATGGAGAAGGAGTAGGATGGGTAGGCATCTTTGAACCGGGGAAGAGCTGGTTCTGTGGCTCACATACGAGGAAGCCAAGGAACCGGTGAAAAGCAGCCCATCTCCTGGGTCCGACGTATCCTATCTATGCAAGCGTACAACTATATATGTATATGTACGGTGCGCATGTTACAGGGGGCCCGCCCTGTTGGCTCGGTTCCTCTACGTGCAAAGAGAAGTCGAGGGCAACTTGGCTTCAGCGTTAGGCGTTAAGATGATATATGTTATTCGCTTAATTAAGCGCTTGTCCGCACGGCGAACGTCCGAGCTTCACCAGGTTAAGCAAACTTTTGCCATAGAGAGAACGAAAGAGGAGGATCCGTGGATAACAGTTCCCAACCTCGTAATATCGCGTACGAACTATTCGCTGGTCGTCCTCGAAGCCGTTAGGAAACGTGGCCAGATTAGACGCGTTAATTACGATCAATGTTTTTCGGCTTATCTGTCCTCGAAACATCCAATTGCTTCACGAAATTACTGAACCAGAGACGAGACGCGTCCTACGCTCGACTAACCGACGTTTAGCCGGTCGAGACTACGTTTCACGAGGTTCACCGGAACGTAAAACGTATAAGTATAGTTGGAACACTTATGCTTTAATTAAAAAGGAGAGAAGGATGGAATTCAATTAGCGTCGCGCCCTGCATCGTCTTATAGGCAATTGCTCGCCTTCAACGAGTCGAGTATGAAATGAAAATTCAACGAGGATAATGGAGGGTTTCTGTGTTACAAATCACGGAGAGTGGGTGGTTTTAACTGCGATGTGTGCCTATTGGCTGAAGCTGAGCCCGACATTCGCTAGAGAAAATGGAGGAAAAAATGTTGGGACGAAGGACGAGACCGGTCTTTATTGAGTTTATCCCACCAGCAAATATTCGCGCGAATGTTGAGAGATGAAAACGACGAGATCCGAAAATCCGATGTTTCAGTTACGACCGCGTCGGTTAATCCGTTCTTTCCTTAGCTCGTTAAGGAAATTCAGTGCAACTGTTATATGCAAATGCGGTGGATGTTAATTGTTTCATTAAGCAGGTACTTGACCCGAATGTCCAGGCCTGGGAAGTAAACTTAGTCGCATACAGTCTTCGGAGAGTTGTTTCCTTAAACACGAGATGTTGTTGTGTCGCGTTAAGTCCGTGATAGTTTGCGGAGCGCTTCTACGTCGACGATACATCCGGATAAAGGGAAAGTCAATGAGAAAAGGAGGGCGGAATAGGTCGGCTCGATTCGATTCTGTGATGAAATTATACGCTGAAAAAACCGGACGCGAACAAAACCAGTAATTGCTAAAGAGATCATTAAGAGGATTCTCTTTCTGCTAAAGAGGAATTCAATAACCATTTTAGGTAGAGATGAATTTTTAAAGGATAGGCAACGATAAATTGCGCGAACAGTTTCTCGGTAAAAGATGATTAGTTTGGTAGCAGGGCTTTTGAGAAGCCGAAAACAAGGAGAAAATAAATGCGGCATTAGCTGTTTGTCTTGGTATACCGGTATTTGTCTAATTAAAGGCTCACTTAAAGAAAAGCTTCCATTCACCGAAGTGGTTTATTTTGTGCTTCCGTTATAAGAGTCACCATTTTCTTAGAGAGGCCTCGTGAGAATCTGACGGATAATAATTTCTTTCGCAAGTCATCGCGAACTGTTCCGTCGGCTTAAAAGATGAGCTTGCATTCGTTTAATTAATCAAAGCACACGAATTTCAATGGAGGACAATGAGAAATACAAACTTTGCGAAGGAGAGACGAAGGAGAATAAAAAAAGAAACGAGCTATTCTTCGTTTTCTCCTTATTCTTTATTTCATCCTAATGACCTCGCTTGTTGGAAAGAAGCAGAAAATCGTTAGCCAAGAACGGGATGTCGCGCATCTACAATTTAATTAAGCGCATGTTCGTCCTTAATGCGCGAGATTAAACGACGACAACTTTATTGGTGCAGCCAGATCCTATCGGGCGATATTTCTTCGCGCGAAAGCTCGAATACATACGATTGTGCTATACGATAACCGTCTATTCTGGTTTTATTATCGAATGCTCTTTGCAAAGTAAATTGAGGCCAGATGATGAGACGAAAACACGAAGTAATGACTGGCTGACTACGTGGAGGGTTTCTGCACGACGTCAGATGAAATTGAGAACACCGGCCGCATTAATTAAGAAATATGCGCTCTCGTGAATTCCACTAGCTGGTATGTCGACGAATTTCATCGCGTGCTTAATACAGGAAGGCAAGGATGAGAGTTTGTTTCTTGCTGGAACGTTGTTTGACTGGAAGCTTTTTGAAAGTATAGGCTTTTTCGGTATTGCGGTGGGAGACTTAATCTTTTGGGCGGACTTCGATTCTTCGTCGAGCTACTCTACAATGGCTTTTTATTCGAATAAAAATTAATAATGTATTAATAATGGACACGAATTTATTAAACACAGAATTATAATAGAAGCGAATTATTAATTTGACTTTTTTCGAATCTGTTTAATTTTTCACGCGTCGATATTGGATCGTTCGCGGGGATAACTGAAAAAGACTTACCTATTGGCCTAATTCCACGAACCTTAATCGACCATAATGTAGCTTACAAAGCATAATTTCAGCATTAGACCAACAAACTATCCGTTTGATGGATAACCATACACTGAGGTTGACCCAAGATGACGACCCATGTGCAAATTATTCGATTAATTAAGGACTTATCTCTGTGGTCTGTGCTCGGTTAGAAACGCCCTGTGACGAGAACGCGAGCAGCTAAGCATGCTTGAAATGCACCTTGCAAACATTCTCTATACGATTGTTTATTCACAAAGAAGGGATATCGTTGTTTCTCACGACACGGACACACCGATGATATCGAATTTTGAAACCATGAAATTGCTGGTATAGTGTCACGTGAACCAGAAAGATGCCATTATCGGATGCTCAACTTGAAAGTTCGTCACATTTGAGAATAGTTATTCGGTACGTTCAGAAATACGACAGTTGTTAAATTTAATACACTGTATATCGTTATTTACCATCGATAACGTTCTCCGCTACAAAGGTTTGTGATATTTTTTAAAACCCGTTTTTTATCTAAAAAAAGATATAACTCATTGTCAGCGATGCACATAGATTTCATGGCTGAATAAATTAGTTACAGCACCCTTCACGATAAACGTGCAAACCAACTGCATCCGCTGATTTATTTTTACCATCATTGTAACAACAGATTTTACGAGGGCGGATAATAAAAAACATTTTTCTCTTTACCTTCGTCGCTTTTTATTCCCAATCGTGAAATCTTCGTCCCAATGTTTTCCCCTGTTTCCAATACTCCTTGTAACGACTTACTGAAAATCAACGAATATTCTTTCCTATTATCTTACCTATACATAGTTAACGACGTTATTCGGATTGAACGAGCTTTGTTTCCTGACAAACATAGGATCTATCTATATCTATCTATCTATTTATATCCAACTGTAACACGAAATACCCTTTAAATAATACTCCATATCGATATGGCCCAGTTACGTTACCGATATATTCAATATCTTAAATTTCATCTAAATAGTCCGTTTTCAAATCTAAATCGCGTAAGAATTGTCCATAATCGAATTTGCCTAATTACAAAGTAAAATTACTTAATTTGATTGCAATAAATCCTACTGAACTCAACTAACTCTATTTTAGCCTTTAATTTATCAAAGATATATCAAAGATAGTCTCTTCGTAATGGCGCATTCCGAAAAACTTTTCGTTGATAACATCGCTAAATAAGGTGGCACGCGATCGCTGCCAAGCATTCTCGTTCGACCTTCCGATTTTGTGGCTCGATTAAGCTACCGATGAATGGAAGTTAATCACAGAGCCGCGAGCAATTTCGGCGGCGAGCGCGAGAACGAAGTGGGGTGATGGTTCAGTGTGGATTATAACGGGGGTTGAAGCGAACGCGGGCGCATCCCTCGGAGCAATACTTGCGAGAGGCGATGTAGATTTATTTTAAAGGGTCGCTTTTATAAATGACGAGTGTTGTTGCTTGTGGCGGAAACCAGAGCATGAAAGGGCGGTATCGGACGAGGGTCGAAAAAACAGCTTTTTCAGTGCAAAGCCCCTCTTTCTCAGTTCCACCATCTTTGCAGATTCGACCAGCAATTCGTCGCATAAATATGATATTTTTTTTTATCCCCGATGCACCAGTTACGTAAATCGTTTAACGGACAGGTTTCGAAAAACAACGGGGATCGCGCTGTTTTAGGTGCTTTGTCTATCGAGTTGGAAAAAGAGGGTTGGTATTATTATATACACTACCGGTTGTAAATATTGGAACACCCACTTATTATATTTATTAGCAAACTTTAACAAATTTCACTTTATTTAATGTTGTAGTATGAGATGCATACAATGCAAATGGAATAATGGATTTGGAAAAACGGTGCGGAGCATTCTCTTTATGCTAGATATCGATAAATGTCCTAATATTTATAGACGAAATTCAAGAACGAAAAATTTTGAATTGTTGAACGACCATCTGGTGTGTAGTAGTGAAGCCAGAACAAAATGAGAGCAAAGAGTAAGGAACTTTGTAGGATACATCCAAAAAGGGATGAAAGAAAATTGTGTGAGGAATTAAAACTTACGAAGTAATAAATTGCGGGCTTCTTGAAACAACCACGAAAAATATGAAATTATCGTCCACGAAAATCGATAGAAACGAGAGCAAATTTACAGACTATATCGTCAAACATGTCACGTAGCGTCGTAATTATGGGCGTTATCCACGCTCGATCCAATCGACCCAATCTTTAAGATGATTGATTTAATAGTTGAACATACGGAGAAGATAGAAAGCGCACTAATCCAATGTGGAATACTAATGGCCGTTGATAACAACCATTAAGAAAAACCTATCGAAAGGTTCGTTCGTCTTACTAGTGAATATAAGAAATTTACTTGTAGGTACAAACTTCTACAAATATCTATCAGAAATTCGAACATCTCTTAAAAGTTTAACAACCTCTCGAATCACTGAAATTCATCAGTCCACCGAAACATGAAAGCAGTAAATATTTTAAATAATTTGAAGAATAAGCATAATTTTAGTATACGTAAATTTGATCGTGTTTCCATAAGCAACCTCGTTTTCCAGGAAACGAAGGAGGAAGAAAGAGAAAGAGAGCATTTGCTTATCTCATTTTGTAAGGCGATGAGCCGAGCAGTCCCTTCTGCAAAGAGTTAAGCAAACGTTGCGCGTGGCAGCAAGATGGAGGGTCGACAAGACGTCCGACTCTCGCAAAAACACCGGTCACTATTCTTTATTTTTCAATTCGCGAAAGAAGCTTGCCGTTTGCGCCGTCAGCTCGGTTACTACTCGAATCTCTTGCAATTTAATGATGTTGTAAAGATGTTGCGTTCGCGTCGGTCCACGGCTGCTGCTATTTGTTCATGTTGATATATAATTGTATGTCAAGTAGTCTCGAAAGTACGGAAGGTGACGTAAGTTCGCTTGAAAAATGTAACGGAGGAAAAGTTTCGAACAGCTTGCGGGACAAGCTACGTCTTCTCGTAGATGATAAATATTGGGTCATCCTGAAACTTGCCGTAGTTTTAAAATCAGTCCTGCCAAGGAAAATAATGTTATAGGAATTTAATATTTCTGCTTTGTAAATACACCATTATCGATAATATTTGTAGACACGACACTAAAATGATGGTTGCTAAATCACTCTGAGGAATTTTATTATAATTTTAGACGATCTTGAACGATCCTCGAGCGAACATCAAACAACCTTAGTCTACTTTCAAGTGTTCTTCAATTGACCTCGAATGAACTTCGAATAACCATCAAACAAATATAAGTAACCTTCGAGGATCTTTGAACAGTCTTTAAACGTCGCTATAAGTGACTTTTAGATATCCTTTGCTATTCTTGATGTAAAGTATTCCTGATAATAAAATAGTGACAAGAGAAGCATTAAAGGCGTTTGCTTTTCATTTGTAACAAATTACTACAACAATATTGTGATACACGACAATCTAGCAAATCCCTCAATTTCAAGCGGCGATGATCTAATTCGAAGTTAATCTTTGCGAAAGCTGTTCCGTTATAAGATGTTCGAGGGAGGGCGGTTAAACGCAAACACAAACTACGATCCTTGCTATCCCTTCGACGTCTTTACAACAAACAGAATAATCCGAGGATAGGCAGCTGTTCTTGTTTTTGTAAAGATTGTTCAGGAACCTACAATAAAATACGATCTGTCACGTGGCAAAGAAATTCGATTCTGTGCGGGAGCTGGTTTTCTCTTTGAGCCGACCGAGAAAAGATTTATGGAGACTGGCTGTAAGAAACAAGTAAGATGATTCTACTTTCTTGCCACCTTTTCCGGCTTGACTTTCCAGACGAAACTTATCGTTTCCTCTCAGCTCGGATACTCGTGCTCCATACGTACGTACGATTAAGAGAAACAACGATCCTCTTTCTTTCGTCGGTTTCGTCGACACTCCATGACGCTTCTACGACTTAATTCGAATTATTCTGCTCGAGTACTTCCGTCTACGATCTTCTGCAGCATTTAGCTAGCCGAGCTTTAGAGATTGTCGAATAATTACTGGTCTATAGCTGGTTTGACGAACGACCGACTTACATTCCGCCGTTTAGACAGTGCTGCCTCGCTATATAATTTCATCTAGGCAGCTCAAGAGGCTGTAGAGACGTGGTTCGGATTTCTCGGGATTGATATATGTGGACGGGTGTCGAACCCTTTCATTTCGAATCGACCCGGCCTATTAACGGACCACAATTTGCGCAACAAAGTGAAGAAATTAAATGGGTCCCCTTAAACGGTACAATTACGCAATTAGACGGAATACTATATTTCGTCCAGTCTAATCATAACTATACGAATAACTGCCCACTACGAAATACGCTGAAAACGTACCTTGTCGCTTCATGATTACGGGTTTCTGCTTTTTGCCAACTTTTTCGGGTGGAAATTTACTTGCTCGCTTTTTACCTCTGCGTTAACGCTACACGCGATTCGAATATTAGAAAATTGAAAGAACTTCCTCGCGTGGCTATTATTCTCCAAAAACCAAGTGCTCGTCTAGGATGTTGTAAAGAGTAAAAAATCGTGATCGTTTTAAGTGGAATTTGCTCGTTTCCCACGAGAACCCAGAAATGACGTAACCAAAGATTTATAGTGAATTTTCTAATAGATTTTTATATTAACAACGTATACGAGAGTGTATATAAGTTTGTAGCGTAATGGAAGAAAAATGTTTCATTCTCCCGTGAAAAATATAGTTCTTACACTACTAACAACTATTTATTATATAAACACGATATCGAAAGAAGAGTAAGAAAAGGAAGATACGTCTCAGTTTTTCCCTAAAGACCTTCGTTTTCCGGTACTCACGAACGAGCAGTAACAAATCTATTAAAAGTTCGTCGAGCAGAACGACTAGCTGCCATTGTTCGCGCCGCGCCGCGTCGCCAGGAAGGTATTCATCTTCCACGATATCCATGGTTGGCAGAAGCGTGGTCGTGCGTATTTCCAAAACGAAGGCCACAAAAGAGCAAACTGAAGCAACCAACCATCTTAAGTGTCACTAAAAGCGGTGGAAATCGTTTCGAAATGGGACCTCCACGATGTGGGATCCTCTCGTTTGCAGGTATACACCGTGACCACGTTGGAGAAGAAAACGTCATTCGAGACGTGCCATTGTCGATTTTCTTTAACAATGGAGACAGCTGAACGAGCGGACCAAAACATTGAGACATATCCCGTTGTTGCCGCTGTCACCATTTCCCCTCCCCTTGATCGCGCATTATTACGAAAATATTTGAAACTACTCACGCTACCTCTGAAAGATATATCCTGTATTGTCGTGCATTGTCGATTCGCGCAACACGTTCAGCACCAAACGATGCTTTTCAACCTGAGGATCGACGGGAGGAAACGAAACGGATGGTAACGAGAAAAGGAGCAAAGAAGAGAAAGAAACGAGATCCAGCGTGGAAGAATCTTCGAAAGACCTCACTCTCTGTTGGAGATTTCATGTAATTTTAATTCATGTGGTTTCTAGGTATCTCGGAGGAGAAAAATATTTGATACGCCTGCACGAATCGTCATCGATGAATTATGTCTAATCGAGACGGGTATATCTCGAGGATATGCGTACATATATGTATGTACAGCGATTAATCCGGATTTATCGGCAGGCTGCCTTTGAAAATTTCATTTCGATGAGTATCGATAACCGCCAGTCAATAATTGTCGACAAACGTTCGCTGTTTCACCGGCGACGGTAATTGTATTTACGACTGATTGCAAATGAGAAGATTAAAAATAAAATTTGAACTAGAATTCATGGAAATCGAATAGATGCTGAAATTGCGGGTAATCGTTCATTCTGTCTTCTTCTCTCGTCAATATCATTTTTCATTTTCGTTTTTTCATCCTGTTATCGAAAACGTTCCCGCCCGACTTGCGGCTTTTTTCCCTCTGGATTATGTTTCTGTAAATAAATAAATCGGGAGGTTTCATAATAGGTTTCATTGATTTCGCGCGGTGCGACATCGCGTGAAATTTAATTCTGTACGCGAACTTATGCTAGAACAATCATGGGAAAAAGGTTCTTTCAATAATCGACTTTCATAATCGATAGAAATGTTATCGTTTCGCGTCAATTTGCTTTTATGATGGAAGGAATAGATTCTCAACATTGTTAAGGATACGTATCAAGCCAAGTTTCCTCGTGATGTATATTCCTTAATTAGAAATGTATCTCGTGTAACGTATTCGAGGCTCGTCCTCGAGCATAAAGACGTAAGTTTCGGTAGTCGCGTAACAACGACGTGTCTGCAGGACTTCCACGAGAGTTTAAGAGGCTGAAGCGAAAGAGGAGGTCGGAATTTACAGAAGAGACGTTTCACCGCTGGAGATTTCGTATAATTTTGGCTCACGGGCGGCTCACGTTCCCTGAAAAATGTTTGGCACACCTGCGGCGTTACGTGATCACCCGTGGTGACACAACTCTGATCTGGCGGACGCCAGGAAATCGTAAGGTAGGTGTCAACCTTAAAAAATGTTGGGATCCCATGAAATTCTTCGCTACATACGCAAAATGACACCTTTTCAAGCTAACTCTGGTTCACACGAAATTTACGCTTATGAAAGTTTCATTCCCGTTTCGAAGATTTAAAAATCTACAAAATCGTGACGTGCTTTTGCATTTCCTGCTTTTTGAAAGGTTTTATAAATGGATATTTCACAAATTTTCATCCAAGTTCTAAATGTTTGATAAAAGAAAAAAATATTTCCTAAGATAAAAAAATCGCAATTATTTATCTCAACGTCGTCAAAAGGACGGGATATGTTGTTACATTACATAGATAGATCGATGGTCGAGCGATAGGAACAGTCTTCTAGCCGTGAGAAATGTATTCAGCATTCGACGGGATCTTCGACGAAGTTAACGACAGTCCATTTAACTAATGAAATTTCAGGTACCTAAACAGTCTGCAGAGAGAGTTGCTTGATGGTTGTCAGTGTTCGTAAATTTAGTTCGCATCTGTTGGAATCTGGCGTCTAAGCGAAAGTGGCCGAGTTACTGACGCGAATACGCGAACGTAAACGCACCAAGCCCGATAACAGGCTGGCTCTGTCACAATTTGCATTGACGGGATAGCCGACAAACTAGCCTGCAATTTCATGCATACGTCATCAGGAACACGAGAAAGTACGTGGGGAAGGCGAATCGTTGGTGGCAAACGTCACGTTCGACGTTACGTCGATGCGCCGTCGATCGTTCGCCAAATTCCACGGAAATTCTGCTGTCGTTTCGCGCCACCACTGAATCCGCCGTGAATTTTGCTGTGAAGACGGGACCGAGTTATGTAGCTAGCGGGAATTATGTGTCGATCTTCGTCGCCGTGGAAAGCCGCGTCCAACTTGCGGAGTTTCGAAATTGTCGCGGCCAGATCGATAGGAAATTGCAACAAGATTTGCAGCACGGGCAATCCACGGGAATCGCGGATGATATAAACATATTGATGATATCAATGTGGCAACGTTGCTAGAATGACTGTCCCACTGTGTATTACATTCTCTGTTTACCACTAATATATTTGATATCGTATAAAGCAAATCAAACTAAACTATGGCGTAATTGGCAAGGTGGTGCAGTGAACGTTCACACCCTTCCAATTGGTTCAATCGAGGTTTCTATTTGTCACCGAAGCATATTGTTTCGGGACAAAAGTTGGCCTATAATGATTACCATTATTAACGTTTGCGTTTGCCATTGTCAATATACACCGCAATATCAGTAAATAGTTTGAAACCTTTGATTTGTACGTTACATATGTTATCGTTACAAGACACAAGCGTCGTTAGAGTGACGTAAAACGTTATTTCGATCTACATATATATATTTCTGTTAAAAGAAAACAATTTTTTAAACCAGATTTGCAAAGACCCGTACAAGACAATCTTACGTGTGCAAGTTGTAGGTCATGTGGTTGACGTTGATATCGCAAGTGGAATTTCGAGTAGACTAAATAGAAAAGAAGCGCGCAGCCAGCATAGATCCTTCACGAGATAGCTGGCAATTTCCTTTCTCTCTCTCTCTTTTTTAGTTCGCTTACTCGGCCAAGCTCGGACAACCCCAAGCATCGTTACGGTAGCTTCCAGGTAGGACGTAACAAGTTTTAACGCACTATCGAGGCCGGTAAATAATTGAGGGGTACCGTGTACTCCACACTGGATCCACCCCTCCCCTTCCCGTAAAATGATAATTAATTCAGACATTAAACGTTGTAAACTAGTTTCCATTTTATCGCCCGGTACTTTATGAATTTTTACTCTGACGAGAGTACACTTGGAGCGGAACATATAAATTTTTCCAAGAAATCATGCTGTTCTTTCTAGCTTACCTTTTATACCTTTCTGCTTCCCCCTTGTGTTTGATTCCATGTCATCTCTCTTTCCCTATCTCTTTCTTTCTTTTTTTTTCTGTTGATCGGCGTGGGCTGCACGATGGGTGCCGTTAAAACTTCATTGTGCCACGGGAATCGATGTGAAAAGGTGAAAAATGAAAAACGATATCGAGAAGAAGGAAGCCTTGGTGTACCGATGCTCGAAGCTAGCGCTGCTTTGAGCCACCTTAAAAGCCGTTAAATACCACGCTGAAATCGCCTTTATGGCCGTCAATGATTCAGTATTTACGCACAATGACCCAGGACTTGCCTTCCACGGACCCCACCCGTCGCGGAGACCGCCGTAGGAGGTCTGTGAAAACTTTTTCACGCCAGAACCTTCGCTCCCCGAATCCACTCGTTTCTCTGCATCGTGACACATGAAAGCTATTTTCGTGACTTTTCCGCACCGCGCAGGAGAACGTGCGCTTCCTCTTTTCCGCTTTCTTTTTTCCGCGACCTTGACTAATTCCAGAGACCTGCCGACCATATGTTTCTTTTCAGAAAAACACCGTATAACAACTTTTAATTTCCTAACTTCCATTTCTATTGTTCGCGTTCTTTCTAGGATGAAAACTGATCTTCTTTAAAAATTCCAATTCACAGCTGCGATCTGAATTTTTCTGAAAATTGAATCTGGTGGAAATTTCTTGTGTCGATTGTTCGAATGTCAAATAGCGTAGATAATTTTACACAAATCTTCGAATTTCTTGTATCGATTGTACGAATGCCAAATAGCGTAGGTAATTTTACAGAAATCTTAGGGAAGGTAAAAGCAGATAACGAGATATATGAATAAATGAAGATGTACATTAAAATGCGACTTGTGCGCTTGGAATAGCGTGTATTACTAATTACAGCGATCCCCGGTAAGACTTTAATAAGCCATTTACGAGTGGTATTAACGAGTGAAGTTTAGCTTCGTCGATGGAAATTAACAGTTAAATTTTAAATCATCCTGCAGCACGCCATCGCGCACTTTCCTTTTAATTCAATTTCCTCTTTCTTAATTCGTTGTTGTGTTTAATTACTTCCGCAACGCGTTACTCTACAAACCCTTGAAAAATGCAAACGTTCCAAGGCGCATCGTCTCACGCATCGTGACGTATTTCGTTTACAATCCGCGAGACACGAAGGGTCAGAAAGTAATGGGTCAGAACGTTAACAATACTCGCGAGCAATTTAACACCGGTTATTATCGCGTCACGCGTCACCAAGAACTGAAAATTTCGTCGAGTTTTCCTGAAATTACCATCTCGACGAGGCAGGGTGTTTCGCGGCGCGCGATTACGAGCTGGCATTTCAATTCGAGGTCCTCGAGAGTGCTAGCTGTACCGTTGGACTCGAGTGACCTTATTCCCTAACAAGTTTGTTGAAATGTCGCCGCTTTCGTCGAGCTCGGTCCGGCTTAAGGTCGTTCCTTTCTTTGTTCAAGAAAGCTGATTCAGAGATGAAACAAGCGGATTAAAAAAAGAAAAGCGAAAATAGAAAGGAGTCCCAATCTCTCGGTGCTTCGTATCTTCGTGCAACAAAATGTCGTGTAATTTTTAGCAAGGTTACAATTTCGGCAGAGCTATGCTTAATTGTTGGACTCGCTTACATCGCCAGCGCTCGTCCAATTTGTTTAGTACCTCGGCACTTTATGACTGCGGCAATATTATATTTATGCATACAAACGTTTCTGCAAAATGCTAGAGTTTGCAGATGAATTAAATTGGAAGGCAAAGAGACGGTAAATATAGATATAAATCTGGCCTATTACAAATTTCTTAACTACTAAAATCCGTAATACGATCAGCTTAACGAACAAACAGTAGTAAATTCTTATAAATACGAGCTTCCATTGGTAGTAAACTGGACGATGAATTAAATTAAAGTAGAGGAAGGTTGTCTCTTTTAGTCTTATATATTATAATACCAGTGTAGCGCGACCTTATACGAAAGACTTGGTCACGAATTGGCTACGAATGGGCCTCGATGGGTCGTGACGGCCGGGGTTTTAGGCTGACCTTATTCCCTAAAGGGTTTATTGAAATGTCATCGGCTGAACTATGGTCGAAGTCCGCGCAAGGCGGTCTACAATGGTCCTCGATGACAGGGGAGGCGATAAAATATTGATTGCACCGCGCCAGGTCCTCCCAGGGCGAATTCTTCCTTTTTCATCGTTCAGGGGGCGCGCCAGGTAGAGACGAAAGAGAGAGGAAGAGGAAGAGAGAGAGAGAGAGAGAGAGAGAGAGAGAAACGCGTTGGACTCGATGAAACGACGAGTAGCTCGATACTGACAAAGCCCCGCGTTCTTTATGAGCGACACGAACATTACTCTTGCCGCAGTGAGTTATGACGCGGCATATGTTATCAGGCCCGTATTTCGCACCTGTTCATGCATTTTTCTTCGAGCGTCGCGAAACGGCTTTCAAATCGTCGCGCACAATGGTCGTCGCGCGAGTAGTCGGCGCGAAACAAGCGTTGGCATGACGGTAATGAAGATCCAGCCAGATAACGAGCTGGTGCGCGCGCGTACACGCTATTTAGTAACCGATAGGTAACGAGCATTATATTACCGGGACGATACGGAGCTGGCTTTCATCGAGCTCGCTTGTCGAGCAATTAACTCGCGTTATTTTCATAATCGATATCGTAGCGCGGTTTCAGTGTCGATGAAAGTATGTTACTGTAGCCGATGATTCATTTTGCGAGCGGAAGAGCGTAACGAGAGTAATGAACGTTTGTTGCGCGTTTAAAAATGCTTGCAAAATCGTTCGTACGCGGTTAAAGCTACATCGCTATATTTCATTGAACGGATATAGGCGATAAAATCTTTAAAACGAAAGAAGTATTAGAAAATCTATATCTTTCCAAACATCAAAAAAATTAAATACCATTACTATCATGAAAAATACGTATCATTCTTCTATTAAATAAATATTGAAAAAAGCAGTCATTCTCCTTTACCGAGTACTTCGATATTTCTATTAATGACAATTTCCCCGAAATTCTCTGCTTTTGTCACCTCAGAATTTCTGAATAAAATCTCCTCTCCCATCGAATAAACGAGAAGCCTCTTGCGGTTATAAGATGGAAAAAACGTGACGAGGTTTATTATCATTTAGTCACGTTGGAGCATCGTCGGTACACTAACTTTTAATGTTACATATTTCCAGACTAATTTCCGTAGATCCAGTTTGGTGGGTACCCGTAACTCGGCACGTGAGAACGTCTTTACGCTTGGACGAACGAAAAAGCTCCGAACTCGTCGCGTCGTCGATTTACGTCGGACAGAAGTTGGCGCGCCGTAGTTCGCGCTACAGTGTACCGGCTATAATTAACGCGGAGGATACAAACTGTACTTACAGACGATTAATTAAACCGCACACGGCGCGTTCCCCCCTGGGACTCGTAAGCGCCGCGGCCACATTGTAATGAAATTGTGTTTCCGATGATAAAGATACCAGCAGTTGCTTAACCTGCTGTTCCTTGCCGCGTTACTCTCCTTCCATAGATTATCGCTTTTCGTATTATCCTCTGCTAAGCGCATTGCGAATGTCAAATATCGAATTGCTTATCGATCGTAGAACTAAATCGATACTGAGCTTGTTAAGCGTATACAGTCGTGATAAATCAACGAAGCTGACTTCATCGTCTTCCCAATATGGATTATATGGGTTAATTATATTGGCTTACTGTAGAAATAAGTTAGCAATGATAATTGTTTGATCTTCTCATTTCGACACTAGCGTCCGACTCATTTACGTCCGACTATCAGCGCCAAAATGAAATGGAAAAGGAGATACACTCGAGAACCGTGTTCCATTGGTCGAATATTAAGATCGAAACAGACTATAAAAATCCTGCTTGTAGCCAAAGAAAATTTTTGCCTCGAGTGTCATGCCTACTGTAAAAGAAAGACAGTTAAATATCGAACTAACGTTCACGGCTTAGTTACGGAAACGCGTAGTTCGTCGTCTTCGTGACAGTTTTCCCGTTTAATAGCGACGTGAATTAATATCGCGTCCTTTCGTACTTGCTGCAACTCGAAGGAGATTGAAAAAGAATCTCGTTACGCGTCGTCCCTCTTCCTTTCCTTCAACTTTTTTGCGGCACCGTCGTAAGATTTCTATTAAACTGTAATCGTTGTTTCTGAACGGGAAAAGAGGGAAAATTAGTTGGCGCCCCTTCCTCGAGCATTGGAAATACAATTTCTTCTCATCGATCTTCAGTCTTTCGAAACAATTACTGTCCCGTTATATTTTTCTCGTTAGACACGTATAATATCTGCATCGAACAAAAAGATCCGTTCTACGCTTATTTACATGTAAGATAAAACGGACGTTGAAGGAAACCCCACGTTTAAAGTTACCAATAATCGTGCAACAAGATTTGCATTTTGAAAGTGTGATTTCTTCAGAAGCCAGCCTCGAAAGAGAAGATTTATTTGCTTACGGTCAAACGTTTTCATCGTTTCAACTATTTTAACGAGCGAACAAGACACTCGTGAAGACGACCACCCTGTATGTGGTAAAAATCTATGCTTTCGGTTCTTTACCTGAGGCGAATGGATGGTACGGGTTCGTTGGAGTTAATTCATGCCCTCTAGGATAGACCAGATGGCAACGATACGACGCTTTGTGGTATTCCGATGTTTTCGCAGTAACAGCGTCGGATTGTGGCATAAGGTTAATAGAAAGCTCCATGAGAAGAACATCGTTAAACCGTCTACGACGCCTTTGTTAATACGGCGGTCCGTGCATTCGTGCTCCGAAGGGTATCTCGGGGAAGCCGGACATACATTATGCATTAGGACGGGATGTCGTGGTTTCGTGGTGCGCTTGAAAATAATTAGCGCCGTGCAATCGGAAAAAGATTTCACGTCAGGAGAAACGAAAGCAAGAGAGAAAACGAAATGAAAATAGAAGGGACCGTATACCATCGAGTCTACCTGAAAGCTTACGAGGAAGAGAGAGAGAGAAAGAGAGCGTTCGTGAACTTTGTAGCGATTTAGGGTTCCTTTGAAATTTTACGGTTCGACGAACTCTTACGCGAGTTCATCGATTTCTTTATGAATACTTCGATTAAACGTTTTGCGGTAATTTTTTAACATTCTCGTACATCTGGACATCGCATCAGACAAAGGTTTCTTATAAAAGATGTAAGAACCCCGCAAGAATTTTTTTAGCTTTCTGTATCGCAACCTACGACATCCAGACGGAATAATCGAGTTTCCATCAGAACATGGTTCCGTTATCGTGGAAATCCCTCGCGTAGGATTTGTCGTCCTCCCTAGCGTCGACCCTGCCACTCGTGTCAAAGAAGTGAGGATCGTAGAAAGCTTTGTCAGAAATAACCAACCCTCCACTTACTACCTACGTACGGAGCATCTCACGTATTCACCATCATCCGTGGCACCAAGCGCATACCAGCCTTAATACGCGCACATGCACGTGCACACTTACGCTCCGCACAGATATATAGACGAAATATCCGCGTTTGTTGGAGATGGTGGCAATATTTGCACGGTCCTGACAGCAAGACAATGAGCCTCGATCCGACACGCGATATTCAACCCCCTCTGGTTCTCTATCATCCACGATCCACCCTTGAACCTCCACTTCTTGTTATGGTACACCCATCCAGGACGCACCTAGCCCTTCGTACGTAGAGAAAAACAGAGTACGAAGGGCGTTGAAGGATAGACAACGAGAGATAGGGGTGGAAAGTACTAAAGGGATTGATGTTTGACGGTAATGCTGAATTGTAAATTAATTCTCGTCCTTTCGAGGTTAATTCATATTTTGTTATTATACGTACACGTCTAGTTGATCGATCCATATGTGCCTGTTTATGCGTCTATTTTGATTTAATCTTCGGTCATGCGTGGCGATTGCCACGAAAGCAACCTTTTCCATGAAATATTTGCCGGGTAACTGATGAGACGACAGGGGTCGAGGTAATAAGTTTCGCCGACATTTCAGCTGATGAAGGTGTAGTGTCGAGGAGGGTCGAGGGCCAATTTCGGTTCCCACGGGATGTGCTGCTTTTATTTGTTTACTCAGGTATTCACGCAGGACGCGCGACTGTTTAACGAGCTGGGGTGAACGTGAATTCGCTCGTCGTTAACGTACACCAGATTTTTGGTTTGTCTCGTCGAAGATCATAAATTACTCATTTAAGGGGTTGATGTATAATTTACGTGACGTTAATTGTTCCATCGTCGCCCTGATAATGTTCTATTATTGATCGTAAACGAACTACGGGAACATCCCTTTCATACGGATTTATTCAGGGTGTTTCCACGCATTTATCAAAGGAAGAATCCCAGCAAAAATAAACAACGTTGATCGTGTTACTTATATTCCGTGTAAATCCGTCGTACGCGTAACATCCTGTTTCTCACGGATTCTTCGTGTGGTTTCTTTTGATTTCTTGTCGAGATCGAGGGTTGCAGGAGTCGGCGGATAAAGCACTGGTTGGAAGTTCGATTGGACGGGTCAAGCGAGGAAAATGTACGGTGCGGTAGGACTTAACCGCCGGGGATAAGTAGCTGTCACTTCCGTTGCGTCAGAGGCTACATTTGCCGGATCCGTGGATGTATCCGGCAGCCGTGGTACGCCGACAAACCAACAGCTTTCACGGCTTTCGGACAAATTGTGAAAAGAATGATGTATTGAGCTTGTAAACGGCGTGACGTCGAACCAGCCCCTGTGTCCCAAGGACCTCCCAACGTCTCCGGTCCCCGGAACAGCTTCTTACGTTCGTCTGGAGACACAGCCAGGAACGTCTGCCCGCAGCAACCGCCCATTACGTCCATTGTGTTCCCGAGGAAACAGTCGTCCGGGACATGTAGTTACCCCTTACCACCGACTCCTGATTCCTGGGTGTCCTCGAGCTTCTTCCACCATGGTACAATTACATTTTCACGGTTTGGACAAGCGGAGAGGAGAGCCCATTTCGCGGTCGAAAATACGAGTACCAAAGAGGAGAAACGAAGTTGGATAGAGGAACGAGAAATTTCTTCGGTGATTGGAACACCCTGCGGTTTATCTTTTTAACGATCTTTTGTACTTTCCTTGGCTCGGTAGCTGAAAGTAAGTTGGAAATTTGCCGTGTATCGGGTCAGATTGTATCGATCCTGAATGCTAATAAGGAAATAATTCGAGCCAGGATAGTTTGGAGGTGTTAGCCGGCGTGAAGCAATTTGCAGTTGGATCTTTGCACGAGTTACTGCCTGCTTTTCCTAGCTCCTTCCTCTACCTTTCTTCTGTACCATCTAGAGGTATAGTTTCTGCATCGTTGAGTCGTTGGTGGCGCGACGGAGATTAGAATACCTCAGTTTGAAATCATTTGTGAGATTCTGGACATGTATAAGACGATTAAACGACTCATAATAATCAACCATATTTCTTAATGAAATATTACTTCATTAAAAAGCTGACATTCTCTTCGTCCTTAATATAGCTTCTTCTAAAATCCAAACACGCGGTCCCATAATTACTCACAGAAACGTATAAATCAGGATTTCACACCATTCGTATGATGTCAGGCTGACCAAGATGGTACCATCTTCCAGTTGACAAAATTAGGGACAGTGGACGCTGATTCGACGTGAAAACGAGGAATTCCGATTGTATGAGTTGTGTGTCGGATCTCTAGGGGACATCTTCGAAAACGCCTTTCTCGTCACGCTCGCCTCCGCCATAATTCGGTACGGCCGACAGGTCGGAATGTTTATACCCTGTAGATACTTTACCTGGCCGGGCAGTCTGTGGTTTAAACCCGTGATATATAACGAGTGGTTGACTAATCCTTCTACCCTTGTGGCTAGGCCACGATGTTCGGAAACGTAAATAGCTCCGACTACGCTCTTTGAAATATATATTCTGGAATTATACCTAGACCGATCGTTGTACCATTATCGTTTTAACTATATACATTTAAATACGGCCAACTGGAAGCAGGAAAAATAAATGGTAGTAGAATCGGAATGAAATTTCGTTCGAGCTTCCAGTTGACTACTGTAATTCGAACCTGAAAGCTAGTTTTATTGATGAAAATACTACTACAGGCAATTACGGAGAAATTACTGAATATATTTAGAGTCTAAAATTGTATACGTGGTTGTAAAATAAAGTAAGCAACATGTACTTTTGCGTCAGATTTTTAAAATTAATTCCTATCATCCTTAATGGTTCAACGATATGTCGCAGGTTTCAAAATATCAGTTTCTAGACGTTAGAGACGAATCATAATCGTTCTCTTTTATAGGCAGGCAATTTTTTCAAATATATTTCAAAGATACAAAACGCAAGCCCTTATGGTTATTGTTTCCATCAACTTTATTAACAACGCTATATTGCCACAAATTAATCTTTTTACGTCTGTTTTTTTAGAAGATACGCTATCGTGCTTGAGTAAAAAGTAGATTATCGTTACGCAGTAATTACAGTAGAGGGACGTGTACATACAAAGACAAGGAACGTTTGTTTTCTTGCATAGAGAAACGTAAGCGCTTGACGCTCGGTCATGACATTATTCAAAACGTGTGTTCTACGTGTTCTCGTTAATTCTGTGATTAATGCTACATTCACAACGGGCTAGGGAAGCTGCGTCGTAACAACGAGGCCAAGTTATTCGGGCAAAAGCGAGACCCGCAAACACGCTGCTTTGTACCAATTACTTTTAAATATACTGTTGACGAGATGACCGCGTTTCCCGCGTCATGTATGTACTTTGCTGGTTAAAAGTGTACGGGGTTTTCGTCGAGCAACGCCAACTGGTGCGCGAGGACACCAATTGTGAGAAACCCTTTCTAGAAATTAAGCTCATTGGGAATCTAATTTCAAGTAATCAAGCCTTCTCCAGGTTTCACCTATACTTTGTAATGTTCTGACTTGTTTCCTTTTGCAGATGTACACACACGCGCGCGCGCACGCACACACATAGCACGTACATACTTACATACAAACACAATGACTCCGTCTTTTCTGTGGAAACGAATGTGCGTATAATTACTTAACAACGCAAATGATATAAAGGAATTGTCGAGTACGTCCCGGAGGCGTGTCCTTTTCTCCATAAGAGGTCAGGACAATTCGAGTTCATTCGGTAATTTCGTATTCATCGTGTATACGTTACAACTACGAATACATCGCGTATCGGGATCCACGGTTATCGTTGCCTGTTGGGACACTCAGTCGAATTGCCGACAAAAGAATAATTCCGGTGAATTTACTCTTTTGAACGTATACGCACGTTATTGATCGAAAAGTAATTAAAATGTAATAGTACGAGCAGAACGATGAAACGGCTGAATATAAATCAAATATTGATTCGTTAAATATGTCGATTTCATTCCTCGAAATGCATGTTAGATCGATTGACGATAATGATTCTTTGTTCGGTACGACCAGTTTACAACCGATGACGTTTCATCATTCGATCGAAGCTCGATTAATGCTCGGGGGTAATTAAACAGCAGCGGATCGTTTCCCATCACGTTTCAACCTTGGTATTCTTTTTCTCATTCCAATTAGCTATTAGGATCGGTGAAAGACGAACGATAACGAGTCATCGAACGTTGGACCGTGTTTTATAAAGTCATTATTGAGGCTTAAGTGAATACGTAAGCAGGGACTATTCATCAAAGCTCGGCTCGGCATCGTTCCTTACCGGGACCCGGCCTTGTTGGCCACGCTCGACACGGTTACACGACTAATAAATAAGATGTACGCGGCCTTAACGATTCCGATCAGCCATTTGCTCGCGCGGTACAACATCATGCGGCGTATGTTGCGAGATTTCGATATTACACTGTACCGAATGGCCGGACGGGTATTTGTATCGGGCAGAGATACACGCGACACCGGTGTAAACGACCTATCATCATAATTTATAACAGCGAATTAATTTTATAGAAAGGGAAACGCGTATATATGCGCCGTGTCCACGACACGTCCAGCCTGCTCATTTACATAACATGAATAATTATTAATAGTTTCTCGTTCGAGTTTGAAATAAATAGCTTCGTGCAGCTATTTATAATCACGAAACGAACAAAGCGTAACGACATGACCACCAAACCACCCGGGATGAAAAGAATCCTCATAAACGGGCATTTTACGGAGGAACAATTCCCACCGATACGACGTATGAAACGACGGTAATAACGCCTAATTGAATAACGAGAGCGCGCCAGGATGTACGCAGTGAAACGTAGCGTGCATTATAGAAAGGTCAAACTGCGAAATGGTGGAAATGATTCGCAGACGATGATAATATCGTTTAACGGTTCATCGAATATTGTAATCAACAATTGAACAAGATAATCACATAACGATATTTAATTACCTGTGCATTATCGGTGGGAGTCTACGGCCTTACAAAACGAAAGCGCGGGATGCGGCGACGGCTATGTTCTTTCAGCCGGTCGTTTCTGCCTGATTTGTTTTGAATATTTTAAATCCAGCCAGGAAAGCCCGGTGTTCTGCGGTGAAATAATAATAACGTATCTCTATCCACGTGTCACCGACCATTTCCATTTCAATCGAATCAACGTTTTCCCTAGTGATTATCGTCAATTTCGTTACTGATCTGAAAACTGGCATCGATATCTCTACGCATAACTGTACCTATAAGTTCTGTCGAATTGCCGTTCTGAAAAATGAAGCATCCGAACACCGAAACGCATATTCTTATCGTCATCCAAGTATTTGATTCTTCCAACGTATTCGTTAAAACAATAGTACGCCAGGACACGCATCCACTGTAACCATAATCTAAGTATGTGTGTAATACGGAGATGGAAGGAATCTCGGAGGAAACCACAAACTCGCTAAACCCTCGGAAATAGAACGAGTCGGATCGTACTGAGGTGGATACAAATTTCTCGGAAGACGGGTGGATTCGACAACGAGTTTCAGTGTTCGGTGGAACCCGAACACAGGCCTGTCAAGGATCAGAAAGAGAAGAGTAGGGAGAAGAATGGCCGTGCGAGTTTGCGGTCCCTTAAAACTCCTAAGTTAAATCCTGACACGTGCAGTAAATCATGGACGCGTTACGGAATCGTTCCGACTGCGAAACGTCTTGGGATGACGCGTGGAAAGAGATCAGACCGAGCGGAGTCTCGAAGAGGACCGCGCCTGTACGAAGAAGAAAAAGAGATCCGTAGACGCGGTCTCGCGCGAAGCCAGAAGAGTTTTCGAGGCACACAATAATAATTTGAACGCCGATCATATTTCACTAAGGCGGCTGTGAATTATGGCAGTCGCAGTCGACGCAAATGATTTAGGTTTAATAACGACGGCCTGTCCGCTGGGCCAGGTCTGGTGGGTACTGTCGGTGGAACGACGAGGGCCTCTTCTTCGAGACGATGTCTCCTCTGACTCATAAACGACGCGTTCGAGGTCATCATCGTTTTCTATCCGACATTTTCAAACGCATATCGTTTCGTTTACACACCGCTATGGATGGCTAACGGATGGCTCTGAATGACGAACGAAAAAATGTAACGTCGTTTCCGCGATATTCGGAGAAATTCGACGATAAAATCGTGGAGCGTATCGCGTGTCCATCCGGATAAAACGAAAAACTGTCGCGTGCGTGTTTGCGCAGCGTGAAGTTCGTGTTTCCCCGTGACTAACGTTCCGCTATTGTCACGAGAGAAAATAAACGCGTTCGCACGAAATTTCGCGGAATAAAATGCTTTGTGCATCGCTTCCAATCGATGGACGATGATTTCTGCTTTTAGACAAATGTTTCATAGATATCGAACGAACGCGTGTTATACGAACAGCCGTGTGTTGCACAAATAGTGCGTCACGGAGGAACGTTCCATGGTAAACCAACGGAACATAGACGAGTTTTAGAAGAGCATCGGTTGTAAACGCGTGACAATTACTGGACAAGCTTGTAACAATAGAAGCGAAGAAAAACATACGATTTAGGATGGAAGAAAGCTTGTCTAAATGTTCGAGCGTAGAAGAGGACGGTATCTAATGCCCACGGCAACGAGCTCGTGTTCCCATACACACGCTGGAGTGTCATGTTTATAGCCACAGTGGAATTCCGGTTAGTTTCCCTATAGTCGAACAGATAACACAATTTCGTGTCTTGTGCTTGCGTATCGGTGTTATTGGGACCGCAATGGCGCGACCGTCGCATAAATATATCGTCCTTAATGTTCAAAGCTACTTTCGACTTGCTCAACTCGGTTTTCGACTGGTGTGCGCGCAACCGTTTCTTTGTTTTAAGTTAATAAATCAACTGGCCCGCATGTTTGTGTGCAATAAAACTTCCGATATCAGTACAGCTTGGTGCGTTAGCACGTACTTCGTCGCATTCCGAAAAATCCGTATTTTCCGGAAAGAACAAACTGCGTTTTGTGCTCGGAACTATGAATATTTACTAAATTGTAGGTTACTTGCGATAATCTAATTTTACTTTACATTACGTATTCCAAAAAAACTTTCAAATATCATTCATTTCTCCAATCCATATTTCAATTTATTTTAATATAGAACGAATTTAAGGATAGAAAACCGCAGAGAGAGAAAACGCGCAAGCGTGATCGTTGATTTCACGAAGACAGGAAGGAGCGCAGGTTGTCGTACGTTAATCGTTCCCTCGCGACTTCGAAACCTCGAATTGCGAAACAATGCCTCGAAGTTCGAGGTCTTCGACTAACTGAACTGCGACTCAACGCGCGGCGCAATTTCGCGAAGATTAGCGAGCAATCAGGCCCTTTCACGACGAATTCCCTCCATTCGATTCAGCTATCCTCGGAACGGTTAGGCGTGTGCGAGGGAAGACCGTCTGCTTGCCACTTTCTACGCGAGGAACATTCAATTTAATTACCCAGTAGAATGGCACGAACTCAAGTTCTTCCTCGAAAACTTTAGCTCAACGATTTAGCTGGAGGAAAACGATTCATCTCTGCTCTTTTCCACGGTGTTACTTTTCAGATCCTTTCCGGTGCCGCTAACTTTCGAAGACAGTCACCGGTTACGTAACATTTACACAGAATCCATTATTGCGTGGCTATATCGGGTTCTCTGAATTATTTAAACGAATTTATAACCGTGGTGAATCACAGAAATGTCGTGATTTCTTCCTGGAAATTCTAAAAATCTGAAAACTCGTAACCGACTGTCTTTCTAATTAAGTAACGCTTGAAATATATAATATAGAGGACGTATTTTCTTTGACAAGTCCATGCTAGAACAGTAAATGATCCATTTCAGTTTGTACTAATCGGTAATTGCAAAGAACATGCCTTCGTCATTGTCTCAATGGAATTATATCCAATTATTATATCTAAGCAGATTATTTGTAACGATGTTTCGCTATAATCTTCAACGAAAGCTACTATAAAAAATTTGAAAATTCGCGGTCACTTAAAATAACATTCAATTTTCACCTCTTGTACGCTTATACATATCCTCGGAATATTTTTCAAGCGTCAGATTGAAAATATTCGAAGTACGGTCGTTAGAGGAAGGAAGTTCACGATCGTCCCTACGCATGAGATACTTTACGAAATAGAATATGCGGGGCCATTAAAGGGCCAATGGTGAACTGGCGTGGATGCCGACGGATTGACTTCCATCAGCTTTTAAATCTGAGTAATTCCTCCTTGCCGCAAAGTTAGCCGCCGTAAAGTAGTAAGTTGAGGAATGCGCAACTTTATAATTTGATCGCCACGGGTTAGGGAGAGGCCGGAGTAATTTGCAAGGAGGCACGCGTGAAACTTCTCCATATTAATTTGAATTTATAGCGGCGAAGCAGCTTCCGTTCCATCCACTACGCTGCAGCCGGTTGTCGTCGTAGTCGATTTTTGGTTTACGACGTTGTTAAAAGTACACGGTCGTCGATATTCCGGGTCGTTGCATCGACAGGTATTCGCAGCGCGATCAAAATCTACTTAGTCGCCCGAGGATTGTCGCTTTCTCTCTTTACTTTCTGTCAAGAAAAAGTGCCGCCTAAAAACATAAAGGATTGGCTATTATTTTTTCGCGGATAACGCCGGCCGGCTCTTTCCTAAGTGATGTATGAGCCTTCCAAAGAATTCCCACGAAAAACTTGATAAAACGGCAATTTTCGTGTCTTATTTCTCCGGCGATCGTTCAATGTTCCTGCTAAAAAATGAAACGCACGGAAAGCCCACCGTAGCGACCTTATTTAGTTCCACCACGAAACTTCGCGAATATGCAGACGATGAATTATTAGAACTGTAAACTATTTTTGTCTTCTTGGGTGTGTTTGCTAAACACAGATAGCGAGGTAGTCTCCTAACATCTATCAGCAAAGATATCTAGACAATGGCATCAAGATTATTTTTTTCTGTTCAAAATTTAAAAGATAATTTCGCAATATTTATTGAATGAACATATAATCGTGATATTAAATGATTAATATACAGGCAAATGGATGTAAAAAGATGTTCGTATTTCTAATCTAAGACGTTAATGCAAATACCGTCGATGCTCAAAGCTCTTTTAGCGATATCTACTTTTCTTTGGTGTCCGCAATCGGTCAGACTTAATGGATCGTCTGTAACATGTATGTCGATTCGGGTTCCAATTTTACTCGTTTCGACGTCTATATGGCCGCAGGTTGCTTCGCTTTTCAAAGCGGTTCTTCAAAGAACTGGCGAGCTCTCCTGCAAAGATAACATCAATGGCGAACGGGCGTTGGTTCATGGATGTTTCTACAGACGCTTTTGACAAAGTGGCGGATATGTTATTAACGAGACGTTCGTAATGACGAACGGCCACGTTTAATAGAAAATGTATACATACGAATCGCGAATTTTCCTCGAAACGAAGCAAACGGTCCTACACGTTTTTCGTCTCTTTGTATTTTTGGCAACTTAATTAGAAGGAGACACGCCACGTTACGAAGATTTTATCCGCTGCTTGTTTCCTGGCTGAACGAGCTCGCTACTAGAAACTACGGAAATATTTGGCTTGCGCGAGCGACTTTATTAAAATTCGCCGCTGAAAATTCCTTGAAATTATATGTAACGTCCTAGCTATGCAATATGAAAGCTTGTTCGTTCAGAGCTCTTTCTCCCCTTTTTATTTCGCATATTTTACTTTGTCTCGCAATCCTATCGAAATAGGTTTTCGCTAGCAAGAGTCTGCAAAGTCCAAAAATGGAAACTTATAGACTTCCTTAATGAGTCATCGTTTGTTACTAACTCCGACAGGCTAGGATTCGTGCTATGACTCATTTACATGTTGTTAGGGATCACCCGTGGCAGGCATCGCCTTTTTCACTCACTCCATAAAAAACATAGACGTTTTCGATGTTTCCTTTCTACCTTAAAACCTTTCTTTGTTAATGGACTATCCCTAATATCATATTCCACGAAATGTAACCGATACTTTTGTCAGTTGGAGCAATAGATAACAGCGCATATCTGGCTGATGTAGATTTTTGTGTTCGTGTCGTAATAGTATTGTTCGATTATCACGCGATGCGTTGCATAAGTAGATCGCACGGAGGAATAATACGTGTCACGTGGATAAGGTTCGTGAACGATGGGGGCAAACGTGCTAGGTATTTCGATCGGTGGTGACACTTTTATGTCCGTCGCATAAAAAACCCAGGTAATCAAAAGCTCGTTAAAATGATTTATAATTTGCCACTGCATTTAACCCTCCCAGTTCGCTCTTCGTACGTGCAGACGACTTTTTTTCGCAATAGCGAGCGCGCCCCACGGCAATTTTAGTTCGTCTGTATTTTCGCGAACGAGAAGGGGACGAAGGGTACTAATGTTTGCGTCACAAAAGAGCGAAATTCTTCACCGGCGACGCCAGGAATTGTAAAACTCCGCGTTAACGATATATCTTCGATCAGTGGCCACGCCCAACACGTGGAAGGTATGATGATCGACGAAGACAAAATTGCGGTTCACGCGCAATAATTGTATTTCCCTACATTTTTCGAGCGATATATTTACGATCGTACCATAAAATTTGCTTTCAATGCATCGAAAGTGTTATTAGTTGGCAGCGATATCAGGTCAGATGGACAAATCGATAAAAGTATTATGGTATATTACGAGTATATAGAATATGTTAATATACTAATCAGGTCGTCTCTACACCAGGATCTTCCATTAGGATACGTAATTTAAGGATTAGGATACCTAAATTTATCTCAGATGCTATGTAAATCTTAGGAACGCAGCTCCGTGACTAGAATTAAATGATAAATACGAGGAAGCCAAAGATATTTTATATGAAGTTGAGATCGACGATCGGTGTTACAAGTAATGTTTTCACAAATTTATTACTTTTTCCGCAATAAAACTTTAAACGCGTTTTTCTCGAAACATAGTTTTGCCGTTTGGCGTAGATAAAATCTTAAAAACTACATGGTCGATTTCTGTGAAATTTTTACCGGTTATACCGTATACTACATACTAGCTCTCATCGATACCGAAATTATATTTTTACGTTGAGTCCATCATACTTTTCTTTTGAAATTCATAAAAATTGTTAAATTATACAACGTTCACAATTGAATATTCCTTTAGGCGATGCGTAAAAAAAAGAAATAGATCTCTAAATGGAGGAGTTATTATACCCAAGAGATTAGCAATTAAACTGACGAGTTAATAATTTAAATATTTAGTTTTACTATCGTCCTTTAGTTTCTCAAGTGAATATGTATACAATATAATTAAACAAATTCAATTTTCTTATATATATATATATAAATATACATGCATATATATATATGTAATATATAATATATACATAAAGTACAGGAGGAAATTAAATTTGTCTAATTTCCCTAAGAATCGTAGTAAAATGAATTAAAATTTGTGAAAGTATTCTGAACGCCACTCGTCAAAACTATTGGTAATCTACTTGTGGCAGGTTTCACAAACACCTGTCTTTCCCTGAATGTTTCCGTTCGAGCCAGCATTCGACGGTTCGCAACACCAGAAGAACATAAGCAAATTTACAGTGGGAATCGAAATGTTCATTATGTTCCAGCGATTTGGGTCAACCTAGGAAAATAACGACCAGTACGCTAGCTTGCGTTTGCGAGACGGAAAGGTAAACAGTGCAGCAGTGGCCTGATCGAAATGGAATTCGGAAAACCGCGAATCGTTATTCGCTGCGTGACACGTACCTTTCTATATCGTTCACTTGTCGGAGTGCTATTTCTCTCATTTCTTTACTTTTTACTTTTCTTCCTCCTTCCTTTTTTCTGCTGAAATTATAACATTTTAAGTCCCAGTATGTATACGAGAACGATGATTTGATAATAAATCGCTTTTCGAATTCACTCTGATGTCGAGTGGGTTTGCGAGCATTCGCTAATGGCTCTTTACCTAGATACGAAGTTCCAATTATTTTCGTTCCGATCGAAATTAATAAACCGACCGTTACACAAATATCTCAAGCAATACTCGATTCGTTAATAGAAGTAGTCAGCATTTCCGTAATTACGAACTTTCTCTATCAAGGAAATTAATGAATATACAGCGAGTTCGTGGCTTGGCCGAGCTAAAAATGAAACACAACGAAATCTAAATACTCACGATTATCGCATAAAAGAGAGAACGAATGATATACAAAGAGCATGAAAAATTCGCTCTTCATGAAAAACTTCCTCTTTAATCGGAACAGAGCGTCCGAATCCTTGACATCACGATAAATATGTGACACACGAGGTTCGAACGTGATCGTCCATGGCATAGACTTTCTATGAGATCGGTAAACATGTCAGCCGAGAAGCCGGTCGAGTAGTGCACTTGTCGAAGAAGTTTCCAAGCGCTTTATCGAGATTTCCTCGGTGAGGATACGGACGTCGTTCTCGACTCGGTGCTCGCTGGACCATGACAATCCGCGTGGTGCGCGTGGCCGATAAAAAATGGGTTTGCTTAAATTCACCGTCAACCGAGGAGAAGCGGCGATCCCTTGGACGCGTGCACCCTTCCTTAAGCGATTTAGCCGGTTGGCAGGACGATAAATAATATCGCAATTGCCGTGCAGAGGCCGTACTTCGTGCGGAAAAGTAATGAGAACTTTGCACCTTACAGGCTGCCCGGTGAAATATCGGGTAGTGCATGTAAAACGTCGCCCGGATGATTTAAAATGCATGTCCCTTCGGGAACTACGCTCGCGTGGCTATCACGGCGATCCGTAAATCAGCTAGTTGTTCCGTGAATCTTTTAACGTCCTTTGTGATTTCTTTCGTAGCAGCCGAATCTTGAGAAATCACACCATAGCCCCTAGCGTATAATACGATAATAGCAGAGAGACTGTTTGGCTTTTCAATTACGTCCAATGGCGGTTACGTTTGACGTGTTAGATTTCACGCGTGAGATTGTTAAGCAGTCTACATTGGTCTATATGATACATTTACTACCGCACATAAGTAGAGAATTATAAATTTTAGAGAATTTATGTACTCGCTAGGACAACTGAGATATCGAAGTTTCTTTTTCAGGTGGTGACCACGATATATGCTACGCGAGCATAGAAAAATGAAAGCCCATCTATTACAGATGCGTCGTTTTACGCCGGTAGGATTGCAACAATAGGGAGGATGAATTTGCTTTATGTTGTGAAAGAGTCGTCAGGGAGTCTGCGTTTAGTGAGGCAAAAGAATCCCTCCAATGCGAGCCTGACAAAAAATAAGATTATCACCGATAAATCTTCTACCCACTCCATCCATAAAAAAAGAGTTCCTTTTCCTTTTTATGAAATAACAGGTAACCGTAGAACCTGTTTCATTCGCGATTACGTATGATATTCAAAATCGGTATCAGTATTAGAAAAAAAAAAAAAAAAAAGGAAAGAAACAAAAATAATATTGCGTTTTAGGCGTAGTATTCACGAACGATATGGCTTAAACCTACTTCATAAACCACCATAACCTTATCATATCCACCTTACTCCTTGATCTCGCAACCTTCGATCCATCTCTTCAGCAGCGTGAGCTGCAGAAGTTATCGCGATACAAGGAATGCGGTTTTCGTGCTTATTCAACAGCCAGACGCGATTATGGTCGCGCGTAGGGTGAGAAGAGAAAGGGGGAAAAAGGCTGCAGGACGTTGTTCATTCTAGCGAGAGGGCCGTCACCGAGTCTGGGCTTACTAGACCAAGAGAATCCTCTCTATGCGAGCTGGATAAAAAATGGGATTGCTTAAATTCACCGTCAACCCCAAGAGTCGGCCCCTCGTTCGCAAGAAGTTTGGCGAACCATTGCGGCAATAAATAATGGCGAATCCGCCCCTTTCGTCCCATAGACCACGAAAGACAGGAAGAGAGAGAGAGAGAGAGAGAGAGAGAGAGAGAGAAGGAACGTGTGAGCCAAGAAAGTAATGAGAACTTTACACCTCCAGCCCCTGCTTGGTATAATGTCGATTCATACACGTATCGCCGATTTAATGTACACTTGGGGGAACCGTGCGTTGGTTATTATTTACTGCGTGTACATAAATTTAATGGGGAAGCTAGTACGCCGCGTACATCGCAAGCCGCCATTTTAATGGTATCTTGAGCGCGTGAACCGCGAACGTCTCTATTAAAAAGTGTTTTATCTTGATTTATTCCCACCTAGAGAAATTGCTAGAGATTATTTTGGAGAGGAAGCGAACGGGAGGGGAGTAGTAACGAATAATTTTATTATGCCGCTGATAAACACGGAACATTTGGAGGAATCGCGTTATTAAGAAAAATAATACACTGCTCGTTGCCGATATTAAATTTCTAACGAAGCTTAAAATGTTCTGCTTTTCTCACCGACAACTTGGCTTCTTCGATAATGTCACTTAAAGAGATTAGATCGTGGAGCCGTTGTCTCCAAACGAGCCGAGCCATTCCCGATATTATGAAGAGTGTGTTTGCCGTTTCATGCGCGTTTTCTGGTAGCCGATGATAATTGTGTTAATTTATTATCCGCTATCGTTCACCCGAGGTACGGCTCTTCGTTGATTAAGCGGGCCGCGTGATTAAGCTGAAAGCGTGTAAGTATGATTCATCGTGAGTTTCCAAACAACGACGCCGTCCGTGCACACGTAATCCTGATTAAGAAAGCTCCTCGACTTCCGGGCTCGCCTCCCGAATCCATAGACGGTTTCCCGATCAAACGACGCACGATACGACCGTATGGGTACAAGATATCGCCTCTGCCTTCACGCGATCCGGAAGAAATTAGCGAATTCGATTTAGAAGCAACCGGTTGCACCTTCTGTCGACTGCCACCTTCCAGCAATGAAATTGGTGATTTACTACGGTTGCCGTGGCGAAACGGCCAAGCGCAGACTCGATCATTTCTTCTCCGTTCGATCTGTGGTGGATCGGTATCAATAGGACGCCGACAGGTCGAGCCGCGGGTACCAACCGCCAACACTAGAGGGCTACGACGACAACGAGTCTGTCTGTCTAACTCGCTAGCGGTCGAATATACGAGCGATTGATACAAATACCGCACCTAGCGAGACTCCCTCTACGTCTAAGGCGGGGACTACCGGGCATAGCCTTACTGACAAGTCCACCGGTAATCCCGGGACGAAACGCACAACTCTCTCTCTCTCTCTTTTCATCCGCCACAGATCTGTCCTTTGCGAGAGTTTACGCTACACGAGGAAAAAAGGGAAAAAAAAGATGGTGTCATTTTTCTTGCGAGAAACCTTTTCCCAGTGCAAAGCGGCGCATGTACGACTGGAGAGTTTTTGCGAAGCAACGCATTACACTGCCTACCAAAAGGCTGCTTCCTTAACACGTTTTTCAGAAAACGTCATAGTTTATCGAGTCAGATGTTTTTCCCGGGTTGCGCGTCTCTTTCTATACGGAATCAGCAAAAACAGCCCTTCGGATCCATAATTCATACACCCTCCAGCGCTCTTAAACGTTATCCACCCTCTGATTTCCAATGGTATCGCTCTATTATACTTCGAAAACGGTGAACCGTAACGTTGCTGGTGGCTATGGAAACTCGTGCATCCACGACACTCAGTGTCGTTTTCAACCTGTGGTCATCGTGATTGTTGCAGTTATGCTTTAAACCACAGCCAGGCGGAATAGCATTTAGGCCGGCATAGCAGAGCCGATTCCTGGTAGCGAAATTTTTACCTAGTCCACCTTCTAGGGCGTATTTCTCCTTCTGTTCGGGAAAAATAAGGGTCGGGCGATTAAATCTGTGGCACCGGTGATTTCCTACTGACAGCCGTAATAAGTCGTCGGTTCCGGAACAATATGATTTCTACTCGTGGAAAATTGGTTTGCGTGTTTATGGTATAGCCAACAGATGGGACCGGTAAACGAGCATGACTGTTATTTTCCGTGGCCGAAGAGTTCGATAGTTACTCGAACAGTTGGCAACCTGCCTGGCAGTCTCCTTATCGTTAGGTAAACTTTAGATTCTCTGTTGATCCGTTTTCCTCGCTCGTGGAAACGTTTAACGCGAAACAATACTGTTAAATTACAAATTTCACGGGATATCGGACTCACGGATATGTAATTCCCGTTGTATTTTCTTCCGTCCTGGCCACGCTCTCTTTTCTCGATACTTCTATTATACCTTAATATTTTCTATCAGTTCAAGACCTCATAAAGAGCGAAAATTTGCGGGATTACACGAGATGCCGGATCATTTTGAGAAGATTACTTCGTTAGAGCTTTACCTTCTCGATTACCAAAAATAGATTTTTCTCATTTCCACTGTGGAGAAATAATCAACAGACATATCCGGTCTGTCGCTGTCTTCCGACACCGACATATCGATAGTAGTGTCCTTTTTCCTACTGCGATCGATATTCCAACTGTAGCGCCACGCGTTAAGGAGTTAAAACCGTCTCAGTGTATTACGACGTGCACGAGTTAGAATTTCTCGATTCCGGGCCATATGGTGTCAGCGTATTACGTGATGCTGCGTGCTCGAGGAACTAACGTGCGATCGAACTCGATCAGGTGAAGTAATAGAATTAATCGAACGCAGTGCCAGTTAGACTGAGCTGACACGACAACGACGATATGTGCACGGAGAAACATATCGGTTTGTGAGTCTTTGCCAGTTCATAACTGTTGCTTCCTGCAGTAATGTAGGATCCTGGCCGTATACGTTGGCAGTTTGCCCCGAGTCCTGGGTACAGTCAATATTTTGGGCAGGTCTGGATCTGGTTGTCGTAGGTATTACCGCCTTTCCTGGATTCCTTCGTGCTTCGTGGCAGCAGGTAGAAAACCGTATAAACGCTCAATTGACCCTGGTGCTCGGCTAGAGGATCGAAGGACTCCCTTGTGTATGCTTTCCTCCTCGTACACACGCTCGCTTTGTGGGTGCGACGATTGTGTTTGCCGACGTAGTCTGGTGTCGAATCGCGTCTAAACAGGAGATATCTTATTTCCGTGACGCCACATTGGAGAACGTGTCTCTCATTCTATGCTCTGATCCTAGCACGATCGGTGTGTACGGTCAGTTTTTACCGGTCGCTATAAATTCCATGGCACAGAGATGTCTATCTTTATGGATTTCTGTTTTACGACTTGAACAAATAGATTTTAGTTTCGGCTCAGGTTGCTTTTTAATGTCACGGTGTTTTCGATCCACATCATCAGATAAGGTAAGCGAAATCCGCCCGGGGTAGAAATCTGCGATCGATCGGCAAACAGATCAGCGGACCGCCAAACTTCCGCGCGAGGAGAACTATCGGGCCGTGTCGTGCAACTTAACAATTTCATTTTCGAGATAAAGCTAGGAGAATTTTTGAACTGCGATTAGATCTATAAAGAGAGAGAAAGAGAGAGAGGCAGGGAAAGAGGGAAATGGAGGTAGGGTATACAATTTCCCGGAGACAACGTAAACGAAATTCGACCCTTAACCCGTTTGCGATGCCAGATACGTGACGAAAACTCGGTTGTGCCACTACCAGGAACATACGTAACTAAGCTGCTATATGGAATTTTCTAAAACAGTGTTAGAAACACTTTCTAACAATAAAAAAATCTATCTAACAATAAGAGGATCACAATTTAGAATGATAAAGCTTTCTAATTGTAAATTTTGTTGTCTATTCTCACACGTAAGAAACGAATACATTACGTTGTAATACGTACATTTGAACATTTTAGATTCTTTATCTCAATTTAAACGTTGATTTATGTATTTTTATTATAGATATCTTTTGCTCGAAATAATATTGCAAGTTCTTTGATATTTTATTTGTAACGGCACAACGAATACGCACGAAATACGAATCATTTTCATAGGAGAAAGTTATAAAATACAAAACGATCTTCTTCAAAAATAATATCACAGACAATATTTCTTTCAATGCTGCATCAATTCTGACACAATACTTGGATTAATAGACTTATTCCGAAGAGAAGTAAATTGAAGATGGACACTTGATATATTACAACCCAATAGCTAAAGTTAACGTTTAGTTACACAATTATTTGAAAGTGTTACACACTCAGCATTTCGCCCTGAACGTGGCAACGATTAAAGTACTAGGATGCCAGCGGAGTACGAGTGAAATACTGAGTCATTAATATATCAGCCGTGTTACGTAGTCGCGACGCATGGGGTTCTGGTACTGCGTCATCGAAAAACGGTGTTACGGCTATCGCAACCGGCATCTCATCCTTCTCGGAAAAGCGTAATACCGCAGACAAACACTGCAGAACGCAGATTCGGCACTCGTCGAAATAATCTTGCCTGGTCGGAGGCAAGGGGACGCCACGAATAGGAAGCAGCCGTCGTAGCGTCGCGGCGCTCCGCTATCTTGTGTTTGGATAATACACACAGATAGTCGGATAATTCACTTGTCTCGTCGAAAATGAAATTACGACGGCGGCGGTGTAGCTATGTAAAACCCGGCAGTTGGAGAAATAGCAACGCAGCGGCCGCGAGGCAATGCATAAAAGCAGTACAACGTGTATTATTTTACATTTCCCAGACGGTTTTCCTATGGGGATTCAAGAGAAGAGTATCGTCCCCTCTGAGTCTCCCTTCTTCCCTAAATAATTCTCTCGTCGCAAGCCCCGCCATCGAGAAACACGGTAAACTTTCTCGTCCTTAGAAATTTATATTCAATAAAACTACTTTACGAACTATTACCACTTTATTACTATCCTGTAAATAAAAGCACAGCGGCGAGTCGTGTTTCGCCTGTTTAGAGTCGAATTCTGTGACAAGGGCCGCGTGGGACGAATTCGCTTCTAAGTACGGGATTACAGGAAAACGAGTCCCCTTTCGTGCAATATCGTCGAGCGTATACCTACTATCGTAGATCAAACGGTTAGAAATTCAGCCTGTAGGAATTTGTATCTGTTTAAACATAAACTTGATCTTGATTGTTGTAAGGAGAACGGATCGTTATTGCGTGTAAAATTATAGTAACTTAATTGATACGTAGTGGAGATTATGCACACGCCTGCATTGTTATTCAAGTCAATCATAAAACACGATAGCTTGTAATCACCCTCTTTCAAGCTATCAATGCTCGTATCTCGCGTTTCTGTGTTATCACGCTGACTCGGCAAGAGTATTCCTTGTACAAAGGTCAACCGTGTCAAATCCTCGGTTACCCTTGCGGAACTGCAAAGTCCTGAATGTAATAAATGATCCATTTCCCTCTCCACTGGAACTGGCCCGGTTCCGTTACGGTTAGACAGGGGAAGGAGGGGCGGTCATGGAATAAATTAAGTATTCTGCGGAGGGCGGACAGGCTCGTTCACCTTCTGCACAAGGAGATAGTTTAGTTTTAAGGAAACTGGCTGGACGATGGACTACCTCCTGGGACGTCTGGACAAAAGGTCCAAGGCAAACCAAACTGCTTTCGAAATCGGGAGAAAAAAAGAAAGGTAACGAACAAAGAGAAGAATGAACAGGAGGATCGGGCGGACGAACGTGTGCGATAATAAATCACTTTGCAGAGGATCTTGAGGGAAATTCGGTGAGATCTCATCCATTAGGATTAGGAGCCTAAAAACACTGGATGAACGGGCACGAAAAATAACAACGAGCACGTTTAGCAAATAACGGAGGTGCGTTTATTTGTTGGTGTTGCAGGAAATATTTTCGAGGTCGGCGCTTACGTACAGCCGTCGGTGCTTGCGTTATGAAAACAACACTTTGGGCTTTCCCTCCATCGCGTCGGCCAGGGCTTCAAAACCGCGCTGCAGAATATTTACCTCGAGATTGCCAGCCCCTCTCCTTCCTTTAGTCTTTCTCTCTCATTCTCTCATTCTCTCTCATCTTCTCTCTCTCTCTCTCTCTCTCTCTCTCAGTGTTCCCCCTTCGTTCATACCCTTCATATTTTGCCGTCGTTTTGGTAATCCGGGAATAGAAATACGAGTGGTTTCACCCTGACATCAGAGGGTATAAATTGAGGTACCTGGCGCGAGGCCGATTACACGATACGAAGCATCGGATGAGAGAGGGAAAATTGATAAGTCGCTCGAGTGGCGAATACCGTGAAGCGTACCACGGATTTTCGATCTGTTAACGGACGTTGACTCGTTACGATTCGTAAAGGGAGAATACGATAGAAAATATTTTCAAGCATATAACGATATAACAATACTGTTTTAAGCCCGTTAGATAAATATTGAATTAAACATTGAATGTCTTTCTCGATGGATCGTATCTTTTAAACGGAATATTTCGAACAAGTTCTTCTATGTAGGATAGATTTAGCGAACCTTCGCGTATCGTAGCCACATCGCTCGGCCATCGAGCGTTATTGGGTGCCATAAACTCATGCATAATGATATGAAACACTCGGGCTGAAATGAATATTCTCAACAGCTTTACCCATATTTAGCGAATATTCGGGGCGTCATGAAATATGTAGCGTATTTGCATCCCTGTACAGCTCGATGATCCTAGCCGCGTGTAAACCGCTGACAAATTCACACATTCGAGACATTATAGACGCATTATCAACGAATACTGAAACGGTAAATTTTCAGCTCAACGTTCAAACGGAGATATGGTAAACTAATACCTGTCTGATATTTTAATCAAAGATGATCGATATGTTCTAGCTCGGTTTGGACTATACACTAAGTGCAAGGTTATTAGTTACTTAACTTAATCGAATATTTTGCAACAAACTAATTCCTGTTCAATCTAAAAAGAAGTCTTTTGATTTTAAGGGTCTTCAAAAAAATATTATTTAACGAATATCGTGTATAATATCCGCTATTAAAAACTGAATTAATATCGTTTTAAATTGTGATATTTTTCTTTCTAAACGTACAGTATAATTTTATTGAACAAGTGAAACTTCCAGTATCGATTCTTAATTAATTTCTTAGTATCAACATCCATCAATGTGACTTTTGAACAGCTGAATCATTACGCCCTTGTTACAGTAAATAGCGTATGTTTGGACTTAATGTCTGTGGATATCTCAAAATTAAATAAATATTGAATCGAGCGACACGATGTAAAGCTAGACGAATAATCGCAACAGATAAACGAAAACGAAAGGGACCGTCCGTACAAAACTATGACTTCTAAAATACAGAGAGTCAATAAAGTCCCTCTCTCGCTGGTGCAATATCATCAGGGGGCAGAAGTACGATCATGTTAACTCGATGCTTCGTCACCCTCGGCGCCGAGTTTCGAGTCAAGCCGGTGTTGAAATTTTGTTCGATGAGCGAAGTACACGCGGGTTTAATTTGTAGTACAGCCGGATATGCGGTGTGGGTGGCGAACATTGGCGGGTGGATGTGTGGGACGAGTGGGCGGGTGCGGCGGCGGACGGGCTGCTAGTCAAATTTATTGAAACGCACGCTATTCTCCTCCCGTCCCTGGAGACCGAATTCTGGTATTGCGCAACGGTTTGCCCGATAGAGTCGAATTCTACAGCAACGGTACACTCGAAGGACTGAGGGGGGTTTGTTAAGGGATATTCCGTGGCCAGTCGCTCCACCTCACTCCCTGCCTGACCGCCGCTCTGTAT
This sequence comes from Bombus vancouverensis nearcticus, assembly GCF_051014615.1. Lineage (NCBI taxonomy): Eukaryota > Metazoa > Arthropoda > Insecta > Hymenoptera > Apidae > Bombus > Bombus vancouverensis. The sequence continues at coordinate 2,685,214 of NC_134920.1, forward strand.
ATTTTGTAATTTAATTGCCACCGGACAAGATGGAACACGCTTCCCGGTGAATCAATTTAAATTCCGCGGGCCCGTCGGTCGAGAGAACTTAAGCCGTTAAATTAATTTGTACTACGCGTCGCCGGTTAGTGCTCGAAGAAAGCAGTACAGCGGTTTATTCGGGTTCGCCTGTATAGTAACGTTTCCTTTGCTGCTTGTATACCACATGGTTTCTAATATAGTTCGACTATACGTACGGTGGACCGAGTCTGTGGCTGGAAATGTTTCATTGAAGCGGAGCTCCATGAAATTCCTGTCTCAATTATATCTTTACAATTTTGCAACAAACATTTCTATATTAGATACGAATACGATACAAGAGCTTTTGTGAATTCGTCGTACAGAAGTAATTCGATTAGTAAGATGGTTTCATTACAATTTCATTACGAAGTTGATATTCAGCAGGGAAAGAATTAAATTACATGAAGAAGAAAATGCAGCCGGTCAGGGCCATCTACATTTACCTAATTGACTTCGAAATGAAAATTTTCGCCGCTCGTATAGTACTTCAATTTATCGGGACGTTATCCCAGCCTGTCCCGGGAGACGTCGGGTTGTGCTTGAAAACAGCTTGTCTGATAGAGTTGAATTGTGCGGTATGTTAGATACGTGCCTCCAGAGGAATAGGCTAAATTGCTATAAAATATGTCAGAGAGAACTTGGAGTATCAAACTAAAATAGAACCTAGAGAGCTTTATTGTTTGTCCTTGCTGTCCGCCTTATTCTCACTCGTTGACTATCGTTGAATTTGGAAATTGTACATTCTTGCCTTCTTTTCCAACTCTGTTATCTTTCTTTTTCTCTCTTTTACTCAGCGGCAGATACAAAAACGTTTAAATATCTTAAACGATATCTTAACGAGTATTAACCGCAAATATTTGAGAGGCTCGGCATATAACGTTTCTATTACATTTTATTGGTCTCTAGTTTGCAAATGGTCATCGATACGGATACCGAATAGAGGGATAAGGGTGTTTCGGTCGTATCAGTTGTCGAAACAGGGCTATTATTTGCGTTTGACCTAAATGCTGAGTCAAGTTTTGCGTGAGCTACGAAGGAATAAGGGTCGTTGAAAAGGGGTGCTGAATCAGACCATGTCCACACGACTCGTTTAACGTTTTCTTATCAATCGTCTCGAAACCTGGAACTACTGCGCGTGCAAATTTAAATCGCGTCGAATGGTATCGCTGACGATAACCATGAAATGCGAAATTTCCGTCCAGTTTGCCATTACGAGAATCGTAGAAGGCAAAGGAATAGGATTTTGTTTAGCGGCATGGTCGCGTGAAAATCAGCTTTATGGAAGCAAATTAATCTCCCGTTGTTCTCTGTAATTTCTCTAATACACGGTTTACATGACACAGCTGGATTGTTCGTAATAGTCGAACAGGAAGGGTCATGAGATTATTCAAATCCGTTTCCGAACTGAACCATTCGGAACTATATTCGAGAACTTGTCGTACCGTTCTCTACCTGTCTTACGCTTGTTATACTATTCGTAAAAGACGAACTTCCCTCCGCGTAACGAGGTTCCAGACAAGTTTCGTTGCAGCGGCGATATTTCTCCACTCACGCGAAAAAATGTAAAAATATGCTTCGCATATTTTCAGACATAAATCGCGGAATTACGTCACGCGAGTGTTTCGCTATTTTTATTTATAACCCGCGGCATTAACTTTTACGTGAAATCGATAGTCCGTTTGTTCCTTTCCAGCGTCGGTCTGCGCCAAAGAAGGGAGAGAGGGCCGTAGAGAAAAAAGAGAGCGAAAAATTTAATACGTTATTGGTGGCGAAGAGATTTATCGAAATGCGCGTTGCTCCTCTCCCTTGGGAATAAATTCCGCGCTGCACGCTGCTTTACCAGACAGAGTCGAATTGCACGGGGTGGTAGATACGAAGGACTAGAGGGGTGGCTAAAGGTTACGCCGAGGCAGGGCTGTACATTTGCATCAAAGACTCTGGTCCGAGGTACTCACGTATATTTTTCTTTTCGCACATTATTAAAATAAATGGACTTCCAAATGAGAGACGTTATCAGCGGACATTTTACTTGTAAAACCTAAAAATCTAAATCGCAACCTGTCTACCAAACCGTAACGTACCGTGCATGCTCTGTCTCTACGATTCTAAAATCCCTTCGTCACGCTGAAATAAAATCATACTACGGTTCGCATAACATCAAAATCTGCAGAATTGCAAACACGTTAGCCGAGATAAACACCCTCTGAATTTCACACTTAAACGATATTCACCCTAAAAATATTTTTCCCCGGTTACAACAATTTCCCTTGTAAAAAAAGGACGTATGAAAGAAAAACTAGTGACTGACTCCGTTACGGTCTCCTGTTTCACTCTACGGTCCCCGGTCAGAAGGACTGGAAGTTCATATCGAGTGTAGAGGGTGCGACTCGATTTCACCCCCTGAATTCACCGACAGCATTGGGCAGGGAGTAGAACACAGATCCGCGTACATACCTAGCCGAGACAATCATAACAAGCGGCTTGTCGGAGCGAAAGGCAGCAACGGCAGCGCTAGCGTTACCGGGGTAGATGAAACACCGGCGGGCTTAAGTTCACCCTCCTAGCGCCAATGAAAGAAGACCATGGAACGGGGGGATGAATCCGCCTGGATACGCAACGGTGACGATTACATCGAGCCAGGAGGCTCCGGTGGAATTCGCCACGGAACGAGTCGGTTCAGCGAGCGTCGCGAATCGCTCCTATAAATTATCCTTGCTAAAACGACACCCGGCATTCGCAATTATTTAAATGTACCGGATAACGACGAGAACGATGAGTCCACATCGAGCAGCGAGGAGCATCGTGCGGGAACTACGGTATGAAGAAAATGACAGAGGGTTCGGTCTGATCATTTTAATACCTAGTGGAAGAAAGATCCTTGGAGGGTACCGTTCGCGACGTGTTCTAACTTAGAGGAGTCACCGACCGTGTAGTTACGTTCGGCAGACTTCGATTTTTGTTGAAAGTTTTAAGAATGTAGAATAAATTCGAGCGAAGAAAAAGAGAAAATCGTGAAGACATCACACGGGACAACGTCTTGCATTTAACGAATTTGACAACTCAGATTTTGTAGGTCCCCACTTTCGATTTACCAAATGGTACTTCTGGAATTGCTTTTCCGACAGAAATCTGGCATTTGCTTGATGGAGCAATTTATTGAAACGTTGTTCTTAGTTCGTCCCAAGGGGTGAGTGCTTCACTCCGCAGCAGCTTCACCGAGGTAGTTGAATGGCGCACGACAGACATAAAGAAGGTTTTTCAAGAAATATGCTGAGGTTGCTCCTAATGCTAGTATTTCCGAAATACACCTCGCTATTCTTCAAACGTTTTCGAGAGAGCCGAGGAAATTGGTTTTGAAAGTCTACGTTTAATATCAAATTTTCCTGAATGTTTGAACTTACTAAAATGTTTTGCTTTCGATTTACATTCTCTCAGAGCAAACATCCATCGTGCAATGAACAGAAAGTATATCTAAAGGTTTATTATTATTATTATGAAATTTATTATTTATTCGAAGTTCGAATTTTGTATCGTTCTTTATAAAACATACGATGTTATCTTGTAGTCAAATAATCCAATTTTCCGATAATATTAGACTAACAGTTGAAAAGTACGGAGGGAATTCCAGCGATTCAAATATTACATACTTTGGCAGGTTCGATCCCAGAACCGAACGTTATCTAATTGTAAGTTAACGTGGAAGCTTCCGAAGTGCCAGTCCAAGTGACTTGAAGGTACTGAATGATGATAGCGAGCCGCGTACAAAGAAGAAAGTTCAGAGAGAACAGATAGGTCCAGGACTTTAAGATGGTATTAAAAGATTCCAAACTTTCTCCGTCAAAGCATCGGAATGTCCTCGATATCGAACTTTCAAAGACGCTACCTTGCTTTTGCTCCATAAGTCACCATAATTCAACTTTAGACGTAAATAGGTTGTACTTAACAATTCTCTTCGATGTTTCCAAAATATGGCAAGTTCGAGCTTATTAAATCATATAAATAAATTTTAATATTTACATTCAACATTTAATATTTATGTTCTATTGAAAAGAAATATTTTGGAAGAATAAAAAGATGCTTTCTGCTATGTATAAAAGACAATGGCGAAGAATGCGCCCTTGACAATGCAGGATACCGTTGATTAAAGGAGCAATCATGATCACCCTGAGGCTGCAGGATACAGGAGACACGATACATCGTATAGTGAAAAGACTCCACCCTGGAGTTCATGGAACATCCTGAACCACACTAGAGTGCTCTATGTAGTCTGTGGTGTGTTTTACGTCTGTGTCCTGAAATTCTGATCGAACGTTAGATTTGTGCTCCTCAACTTGAAACAGTCTGAAGCAGGTCTTACAACAATAGGGTAGCACGTGATGAATTCTAATTTAAAATCTGACTCAACTATGATGAGCTACTATCATGGTCGCATATCTGGCTGATGGCCCAAATAGTGATCCAAATTGGATATCTGTCACTCATTTCATCATTTTTTACAAACGATTATAACTGAATTAAAGTTAAATTTTTAACGAAATCGTGTCATAGCTACCTAAATTAAAATAATATTCTGAACAAAGTCATGCTTTAATCGAAAATAGCTGTATGACACGTATTTTCTAGATCAAAATAGTCTATTTTATTGATATAATTATAGAATGATGGTTCCCAGTTAATTTAATCGTAGAGCGTTGTCGTCTGGTATACAGATTTAGAAATAAGACATTCGTTATACCTTCTTTGCTAATGTGCAATTACTTATTCGAATGTTATCGTTTTAGCATAGCAATGTTGGCGAGTACACGTATAAATCATATCTCTAACTACCCTATGGAAGAGTGACACAGTGTTATCAGAATAGGGGATCTCAGTTGGTGAATAGATTCGCATATAGGTACATATACATACATATCTATTTTGCGTTACACCGTAACCCCTCTATTCAAGTGATTCAATATCGAATCAGTTCCGAATCGAGAAGGATTTAACGAAAACGAATTACGAACAGCGAAACAGAATTATCGGGGCAAGTAAAACGCATTCGAATTCCGTTTGAAGGAAAATGCGTACTCATGCTCTCACACGGCAGAATCAGTAAAATGCTATTTTCGCGAAGGAAAAAATTATTCGAGACGTTTCATTTGGAACGATGGCGAGCGTTGAAAGAATGCTCGCAAGAAATTCTTTAGCGCAACACTTTCTATAGTAAACTCAGATTTCCACCGCGAATCTATTCACAAGCCATTTAATACATTTTTGTTTGTTTCTTTATCAAATTTCTTTTGGCCGTTTTCACGCGTCACATGTATCTCGGTTCCAACGCATTCTTCATTTGCACGCGTTTTTAGAGCGAAAGTAACCGTTGGCGCGACCAACAACGAAAACACGATTCGAAGTAACGTGCAAATTCTCAATAACGCGTTCGCGTGATACACGATTTTTCTTCCTTCCCTTCTTTTTCCTTAAATACACGACGTATTACATTTAATGTCGGGCTACGTTACATATAATCGGTGCGCCAAGATCTTGCGTAGTATTAACATTTGTCTCGCACGAAACGAGTCACAGGAGAACGAACACGGACGTAACGTACCGAAAGACGCGTGCTCTATTAAGTGAAATTTCGTTTCGTTTAATCGAATCTAAAGGCTGGAAAAGGGAAAAGGAGAAAAAATGGAGAAAAGAAAACGCTGCGTTTTCTGGTTCGGTCACAATGGACGTAAATTGAAAATAGACGCGTTCCCGTTCCAACCGAAATCTTCTGTCCCAATTACCATCAAGATATATTCAATCGTAGGGACATCTAATCAGACACCACAGCCGAGTGAATCTGCGGGCAGTTTATAAATTGGACCCTCCTTGTATATGCTGATAGAGGTCTAGAGAGAAGGGAGAGCAGAATCAATGTGATGGAACTCAGAATTAGAAGAGGAGGAACTACGGGGGAGAAGTAGATTTCAACCCTCCCGAGGGGATTTTCAGGCTAGCGAGTTCCGTCCGGGGTACCTTTAGTCTCTCTAGTCGTGTTCCACGAGCCGACATCCAGCTGCACTATATGGTGACATTCATCTCGATTCAATTTTCTCGGATAAAAATTATAACTATATCGCCGCAGGATCCTCCACGGCATTTATATTATTGTCTCGACCGAAGCACCGTACCGTTTCATGATAATGGTCAAAGAACTATACTCAACAATGCATTGAATTTATTATTTTATTATAATGATTAGTAATTTTTGTATTATTATTTTCTTTTTAATAAATAGCACACGTGAAACAGAGTTGGAAAATTGACAACCATCCTCGCAGATGCGCAAAAAGAATCGTACAGTAGCACAAAGAGACATTATCATTTCTCATAATAGATTTCCTACTCGACAAAGTAAGAAGTTTTGATAAGCCGCTTACAGGGAATTGAAAAGATATCGATTGCCTTTATACTGGTAGCGCGAATAATAATCTTTTGAAATTTTAAGGATCACCCTTTATTAAGGTAATTGTTTCCTCGAGTGGCTGTATCGGCTTGTGCCACTTGCCGAACAGAACTGGAGCCGTATGACCTGTGCTACGATAACGATACACCTACGCCGCGACTTGCTGGCGCCTGAACATGGGATTTCTCCGAACCGAAATAGCGGACACTGCGCTCGGTTCCACGAGACACCGGCGAGACATTAAATTGGAATTCGTAGCAATTGTAACGGGCATTGCCAGTCGAATGAGCTACGGTACGGTAGATTTCCGGTTTCTTATTCCACGCGCCTGCCATTGTAACGCCGGGTGGTAAACGGAATCGTGTTTTGCACGACCGTGATATTTTACCTGCCTACGACACGAGACATAAGAAGAAGCGGTCTCGCCACCATGAACGTAAAATCACAGCCGTGGGAGGTGAAGTGAGTGGAGGGAGAAGGGGGTGAGGAGAGATACGTCATACAAATGGGTTGTCATTCATTTCCACCGGCTTCCCTTGATTCTGATTCATGCCTCCCGCAGTTTCGTATTACTCATATATAAAAGAAGCGTGTGCGCGCGGCTTAAACAAAGCTCAATTCACCTGACGCGAGCCTCTCGTTCCGAGCATGCCAGTGGTCGCAGCAGCTTCGTGTGACACGCACCCGTTTGCACGTACCCCAATGGCTGTACCGGGTCGATCCGAGCGCGATTATCTTATTTAAATTACATCGAGACTCGAAGAGATGGGATGCTGGCGGGTGGTATAATCAAATTGAAACTACAAGCGTTGTTCCGTGGCGGCTCGCAGAAGGGTTCGATGGTACGACGCTACGCTGTCGAACGAACGAATAATGAAAAATAATAGGTGGAGTATAGGTCGATCTATAACAACCTTAAACCGGTTACGATATTTCTTTTTAAAAGCACGAGCGTGCTGCTCTCGTTGCACGGATAATATGCGTACTTTTGTTTACTTCTTTTCTTGTTCTTCATCAAGAGTTCCTTCCTACTTTTCTCGTTATACGTGAAGAAAGAAAAAATAAAGATAGAGAGAGGAAGGAAGAAGAGGGAAGAGAGGAAGAAACGAAGAAGTCGAGAGACAAAAAGAGAGAGAGAGAGAGAGAGAGAAAGACAAAAATGCAAATTGAAGTTAGCTCGTTTGCATAATTCAATCCTTTATGCTATCTTTTCGATCGATAATGCGAGAAGTTGCATAATACATTTTTTATTAAGCGCAACTAACACGAACAAGGGGTGCGGGCGTTTTATGCGGTGCGCCATCAAATATGCAATAAATTTCCGCGAACGTAAATATTTCAGCGCGTTTAGCAAATCTCCAGTTGGTGAACTGTCCGTACTAAAACCGCAATTTCCTGTCGCTACATAAATGTCGAAAATCCTGTAAACGACGTTTTAATTAGAGACTTGCGTTCACCCGGCTAAACACACCGCGAGCGTCATTTGTGCTGGCGTCAATTATCATTTAAATAGTCCCCGCTAAATTGTACATGCATTATACACGTATATATGTGTTGCTGTTTCATAATTTATACTCTTTAACGAATGTTTACCCTGTGATCGGTAACGGATAATGAGTTTACCTTTTCGTAGACGACTTTTTTCCTACGATTTCGCTTCGCAAAGGATCAATATGGTCTCATTATCCATTCGTGATTTCTTTTTCAAAGCCCATCCATACCGCTTTGATCGGCTTTTCTTTATGCTCCAAACTTCCACGCAACTTTTTATTAACTAACAACAAGTTTCGCGCGCGAAACCTACGACGAATTCGTGCTCATCAGACGGCTTCTTCGAAGATTCGTAGGCTGAGCTGCTGTATAGAAAGTTTCTTCCGTACTCGTTTGTAGGCACAATCCCGAGAAAACTTCGTTTAACTTCTAGAGACAGCCCAGGATACGTCAGAAACATAATGTGTTACTTGTTCTGCATTGTTTATAACGAATATTGGAGTGTGCGTCTGCAGAAAATAAGATGAATATAACGTAGTGGCAACTTTATGGATTATTCGTTTACGCTGTTGGAAGAAACAAAGTGGATTGATTAAGTTGCTAGATAGAAAGGATAATGATCCAAGTTTATATACTTCTCTATGCTTCTTATTCTTTATTTGATTAGTTTATTTATCTTCATAATTGGGAATTTCCGTAATACCTAGTTCACTCGAGAAAAATGTTACTTTTTCTTTCTCTTATCCGGAAGACTTTTAATTAGCCATTTTTAGAACTTTTAGGCAGCTGCCCTTTAGAAAAAAATATCCGACTTGGGATATCGACGGTCCGTAACAAATCGTGTTCATAAAATTCCGGGATTACGTACACACAGCACGCCCCTCGCATTAATCCCAAGGATAATTCGATTCATCAGGATCGAAACTGTAGTCGTATACTTAATCTATCTTTATAGCGTATCAAGATTGTGCCTACCGATGGCAAATCGTGGAGAAAACCCCTCAGAAGCTCAAAGGCTTTCAAAGTTCGTCACGCTGGTTATTCGTTGAATGTTGGAAATAATTCTTCCATCGTGCATTTGGACAGTGATATTCTTTTTATTCGACAGAAAAAGGGATTTAAGCTTATTTTTTTATATATCCGTCGAAAATTTGTTATTTATATATAAACAAAGGTCCTATAAAATGTTCACGATAGAACAAAAGGAGAAATTTTGTAAGTGGATTTTCCTACGAATATTAATCTTTATCGACAAAGAGAATTTTCCGAACAAGGCTACATTCAAGATACATATTGTTCGTTTCAAATGTTCCATATTGGGAACGAGCGTACTTCCCTACGTTTCGTAACTGATTCTCCTACATTCCTTGAAGTATACGGATATTTCAGAGCGATTCGACTAACGCAGTAAGTATCACCGGTTGTTCTCTGTAGAATGTTGGAGTGTTTGCAGAATTCGTAACGTACGAATATTTTGAACGAACCGATGTAACATTGAAAAGTTTCGAATGCTCGGACGCATCAAGTGCGAGTGGAGTATTTGACCTACTCTTAACCCGGTTCGTTTTACAGAAAAGTCCGCTTAATATTTTTTTTGTTCTCTTTTTTTCGCTTGCTTTCAAGTATGGTTAAATTTCAAAGAAAATTGAGTTGCTAATAGAAAACGAGCGGTTATTTGGACCGTTTTGACAAGCGTAGGAGAGAACTAAGCGCACTGTCAACAGAACAAACTTTATTCGGCACTACCGCAGTGCACGAAATTTAATTAACGGATTAAATCGTGAATGACGGCGATGAATTAAATACCGCGCCGTATCGCTCGCGTGTTTCGAATCGCTTTGCACTGGAGATTAATTTTTCTGAAATCAACTATGGGGATTCCGGTGCTTGAAATTCTCGATAACAGAAGACAATGACCGATGGTCCGCTGTCAAGGTTCGATTGAAAAAACGAAAAGAATAATTGAATTTAGATTTTAATTCCATTTCGTCATCGATACGCTCGATACGGTGAACGCCTTGTTTATCTCTAAATCCGGAAGAGTTTTCCGAATGGAAAAGGAAGCGGATTATCAAGCGGATTCCATGAATTTCCGTCGACAAGGAAAAAGGATTGTATCTCGATATCATTAATTATTGTGCTAAAGGGATACAGTAAGAATCCTAGCAATTTATTAATATCACAATCTGAACAACGAAATTAAAACGATGTACGAGTTTTTTCAGTGAAAAGATACGAAATGAAGCCTGGTTCTTTTTCCTCATGGCACGTTCGAGTTTAACTAGAAACTCGCGATCGCAAGATTAAAGCAACGAAATTGCTGGGCAGAACGGAAGATATGAAAGTCGGCGGAGAGAAATGTTGTAATTTTTTCGAAAATATCCCGTGTCCAATCGGAGGCAAGACAATTTCGGTAGCAAAACCGAGCCTCGTGTTCTGATTCTCGATTCAATAACAGAAAACATTGAACGGAAGGTACACACGCAGTATCGGCGCGTACACATCGAATCCAATAAAAACCGATTTGCCCAATTTTTCACTGCGCATAAATGGAATTTCGTGCTGTGGACGAGAAGCAACGTGGCCATAGGTAAACGTGGTCGATATATCGCCGATTTATTCGTCGGCCGTGTCGACTAATTAATTGAACGATAAAATTCGATTTCTTCGCTGCTCGTCAATTCGTAACTGACATAATTATGTACAGTGGATGAAAGGAGGAAGAATAACCGCCGACTATATTTGAATGGCTCGATGGAAAAGTTGTGCAAATGATAAAAACCTGATTTGAGAAAGCTGTAGAGACAAACTTCAATAGAAAAATATATACTTATCTATTTGAACATTCTATTGAGATATGTATAATTTTGTGTGCTAGTGTAGATTAGCCGCGTAGTAATGATACACGTATGTGAATATGAGTGTATGGAAGTATGTGTGTGCACAGCGTTTCGAAAAACAGATGAATGCAACTGTTCCGTTGGCAGTGTGGCATAGAAGATGGTAAGACAAAGGGAGTGCTGAGACGCGTGTAAATGTATATCGATGAAGATCCTGCAAATCGTTTATTAAATAAATCTAAAACTATTTTAATATAAATTCTAAGTGTAATCTTAGTGTTCCTTTACTTTTAAGATCCACAATTCCCAACACATTCAAATACATTACTACCTGTGTTCATAAATGCTTGAATATTCATAACGAAATCTTTCAAATAAATACGTATGCAGACGAAAATATATTTATACTATCTTTCACTTTCTCGTTTAATTTTAACTTCACGATGCCGAGATATTAAAAAATTTAAACTATTCTTATCGAACAGTCGAATAAGTACCTAAAAATACATAGAAGGACGGGATAATGCCTGACAGCTTGAGTGTGCTGTTATCATAAATTAAACAGTATCAAGTTGAGTAATTTATTGTGAAGTTGAGAAGAGGAAGAACGTCATAAGTAAGGAGACGACAACGACCGAAGGGGGTCAGTTTTTCGGGAACTGTAGCGTGAAAACGGGCGAAGCCACGGCGAATCGTCGCCAGTCACGCCCAGATACTATACTCGCTTTTGTATTCAATCCCTCCGTTGCCCCTCGGCAATTTCGTTTACGTGGACCAATGGCTCACAATAGGGTCTCACAAAGGGATGATCGGCTCCCCACTAATAAACCGGGGAGTTAGGGGAAATCGGACTCGTGTGTCGGATTCTATCGCGAGGATGAGTGGGTCAACCGATAAATGGCATACATCGGCGACGCCGGCGTCGCTCGCATCGTTCCTCTTCGCAAGAAACAAATCTATACGTTCGTTTCAACCGAAAAAGAGAAAAAAAAAGTTGGATGGAAACGAGAAAGCTATCAGTGATTCGGTTTGTGGTTATTTTAATCCGTATGGAGGATATCTGTGATCCGTGATTAGACTGGTTTTCTTCTCTTCTCGGTGCACATGGATGCGGTTAACGAGATTAATCCTTTACAGTTTTACGCCCTAAGCTCTCTCGGTTGTGCTACGGGGTGTAACGTACAACTGAATTTTATAGGACTTCGTGTTATACGAACTGAAATTCAATCTTGAAAGATATTAGAGCTTGCCGTGAGCTATGCAATTTAGATTTTAGTTCCAAAGCCTCGAGATATGGTGTACAGCGTAGTGTTGTGTGAAGATATAAATTATGATTTATTTTTATAACAAACGTAGTACATAAGCCAGACTTTAATGGAGTTTTCCAGTAAATTTTCGTAATGTTCCGCGATAAAATTATTTAAAAATCAAGAATGGTACAACCTTCCAACTTGAAGTTAAATTTCTATGAATTTATTGATACGGAAATGATCTTTCGTTAACTTAAAAAATAGTACAAATTCTTAGAAAAGATATATTCATGGAGCAATGTCTAGCAGTATTCGTGAGTAAAGGCAATATGGTTCCTAGCGGAGCAATACAAGAGGCAAGTTGCAGGGTAAGTAGTATAACGTGTTCGTGTAACACTTGAATAACGACGGTTCACGGGTGCAGTTCACGGGGAGCGACCCTATATAGTTTTGCCCTTTGCGATTCGCAGGACCATTTAAGCCATTCCAGTAGTTTTAACACGACGAAAAGACGACCTGATTGGTCCGAGGCGGTTCCCCAAGATAGTCCCGCATTTCTCATTCGAACCACCCTGAAACACTTTTGGGATTCTTCGCCTACTATGAATTTACAATGAGAACGACTCTTTGTCGTCAGAAACTTCGTTTTTACAGTGGCTCTTGGGGGAAAGTTTTGCCATTACAGGCTAAACGTTTTTCATAATGTGGAACAAACAGATGCGCTAGCCCAGCTTTAAAATCGCGCGAAATTCAACACTGTCTTCTTCTGAAGTATACTTTATACGGAATGGGACTAAATAAGAAACGAAAGGTGTGAAGAGAAGGAAGACAAAAGGATAGAGGGAGAGGGAGATAGAGAGAGAGAGAGAGAAAGTAAGGGAGCGTGGAAAAACTATAGAAGTGAAAGAAAACGAGAAGAATGCAGATAGTAAGGGAAAAGGACGAGAAAGAGAGAAGAGGAAGGAGCTGGGATTAAAGATGAAAGGGAAAGAGGAAAAGAATGAGAAGTGATAAGTTGAGGGAAAGGAAGCTAAACAAATAAAAGAAACAGTAAAAAGCAGGAAGAAAGAAATAGAACAGGGAAACAAAATTTTTTTCATCAAGATAAAACAACAACGTCACATCAGTCAAGTTCAAATGACTATTCCAAGTGAGAAACTATATTAGTCACTCGCCTCAAAGAATGTATTAAGTCCTTCCCATATTTTTAACACGTGCAAAATTCGTTCTATTACTTTTTTTACTTTACCTTTCCCCCCATAGCATCTAGTTCGGTCACAGCCGGGAGTTCTGCTGGGGTTACTTCGCAGCCCACCATGGAACCAAATGGAAAGCAACCCCGAAATGGGCACCCCTCTCTCGACCATTAGATGTTTTTACAATGAATCCCTATTTACCGGCCTGTCAATGCAATATTTATGTTACCCGATATTACGTCTCCTAGCGAGTAATTGAAATTTTCCTAACGGCAAAGAGGTCTAGTCTTTCGATTTGGCTCCGATTTGCCTCGCTGAGTCAGCCAGTGATTTCTTCTGCGCAAAATCATTCCGTTCGATTACCAACAAGTGTTCTTGCGACACGAACCGATCGACAAATCCATGCATTCGCTCGATCGTCCGGATTTTCAACCAATACGGATCCTACATCTCCTTTGGTGAAATTCATCCGCGAACACGTGCACGATATGTATACGCATTCTCTCCAGAGAACCATGTAGCTCCTTTTTATCCGGGACGTCGAAGGTAGGAATATCGATGAAGAACGTAAGGCAAGCAGAAGCTCCGTAGCAGGCAATTCCCGTATATGTTGCATGAATTTATTGTTAATTTCCCTCGAAGCGAACCGCCACATCTACCTATTATCATTCGTTTCTTCAAACCTCTCTCTAGCTACCAGTTAACTTTCATTTACGATTCATACGTATATATTATACAATATTTCAAAAAAGTTACGTAAAATATCAACGATCAGAATAACTGGGTAATATCGTAAAATATCTATATGGTCGTTTGACGAGCCTTTTTCGCAAACAAACCGAGCTTGCAGCGCATTTGCAGTAATAATATTTACGATTTTTCGCTTGGAAAAACATAACGATTATATTACGAAAGAGTCTCGTTAATTAACACAGGAATCGTTCCTCTACCTTTTATCTCTTTTCTACCCCTCTTTCATTTCGCTGATGCCAGAACTCACTGTTTCGTCGTAAACGATGCTACTAATTACGGGCGGAAATGATTTTTTTTTTTTTTGGCAACCTTTTTCTTCCTATGCGTGAGAGTTTCACGTCAGCGAATTACAACATGAACCTTGTCGTTTATATAGCAAGCATGACCGCATGCGGTCCATTCTAGAAGATGGTCGAAAGTAAACAGTTCGAGCAGCCAGAAACGTTTTAAACTTTAACGCGATACATCATGTTACCGTATCCACACGTTTCAACACAATATCAAAAGGAATTCCTGCGGAACGATCGTTTTTACAACCCTTTCTATTTTCGATCTTCAATTTTGCAATAAAAAAATATTTCTTCGCGAGTGAAGACTCTTCATACATCATCCGCAGGATAGAATGACAAACATTGATCGAGTGTCAACCGATTTACTATTATACGAAAACCGAGGGTTTTGAGACGAAACATTTAAGTGTTGTCGAGTTATCCTATTTTATATTATCTATAGCTGAAACTGTGTTTTTCAAACGATTAATGATATCAAAATTTTAACGCGCGGTTGAGATTTTATAGATACACGTGTATAATGTATATTCACCGATTTGTGAAAGAGTCAAAAGATTCTACAGCTACACGTATGAAACTTCCGTTATATTTCTAATACGCCGTCGGCTATTTAATCAAGAATTCACATCATGCTTGTATTTCGATATTTGGTAAAGCATATCGAACAAACATCTAGTTCTGACGGACGCTAGGGTTCGCATCGATTTTTTTTCGGATGAAGCGCCGACAAAGACCCGGAGCACGGATTACAACGGGAAAGTATTTTATAAAAAATTCTTTAGCTTCATTAACATACTTGTACAATAAGTGTTAATGTATAAAATGTATCGACTTATGATACACGCAACTAACAACTATACTTAGATGTTACTTCGCTAAAAAGAATAAAATTCAAGTAATCATATTTCCGATTAAAAAATGATGAATCGTAATGTCCCATATTGATTATTGATATATCTTCTTTTTACAAAATGGGTTTCATAGAAATGAATCATTTGACGTTTCCGATTATACGAAGTGCCCTTCCTTTTTATTTCGATATCTCCGTCGATATGGTCCGTGCACTTTTTGCTGAGAATGGTCATGCGAATTACGTTTCAAGCCATGATGTCCGGTATAAACGAGAAACGCGTGCAATTTGCTTGCATCGTATCGGGAAACGGTGTTTGCGGCCGATGTATCGTAATATGTGTGCATATTGCAGCCGTGACACATTTCACAGATAATATCCAGAAATATTCCTAACAGGAGAGCTCCCATTTTTACATTAATACTCGTTCGGAGGCTTAGAACGGGAGGGGTAGACATAGATAACAGAAAATTACGAAATTTATTGACTTTGTGTCTGTATTAGCGTTGCTTCGCGAAGTTACAGTATAATCTTCCTGCTTATATAGTATACTACATGTATTTTATGGAACACAATAGATAACGCAATCCCTTTTTAAGAAGATTTCCAGATCGTGTAATAAAAGGAACATTGGGGATTGACTGATAAAATACGGAATTGAGTAATTTATGTTGAAAGATTTAAAGCCAATTTTTTAGTATCAGTTACGTTTGAATCGATAATTATAACAGCTTTTAAAGAAACTTTAATTACGAGATATATTTGATATCTATATATTTACTTATAAGCCTCTTTTGCAGAATATTCCTTGATAACGACTGATACGATCAAACAACTAACCAGTATCATGCCCTAAAAAAGAACATTCAAGCGATAAAGAACTAACACGTGGAAGAATAGCATAGAATGATGTTTCCAATTCTGTAATGTCGTCCTGCCCGTATCTTTTCATCCAAAGATCTTGGCAACGATCGCGGCACAAACATTTTCGTCGCATTTCTTTGAAATTATACCCAAATCGGCTAATAAAATTGAAGATGAATCCTATTGACTCGTTTCTTCGTGGCTTAGTATAACTCGAAGTTACGGAACGCTTACGAACGCCTTGGATAAAGAAAGGCCGAGAACACGTATATAAAAAATATAATATTCAACGAGGAAGGAAAGGTTGGATAGAAGAGATGGTAGAGCTTGTTCAAGATCATGTAATGCAATCTGGGTGTAAATCGCAGAAGTGTGCGCCGAAATGCGAATAGCTGTTTGACGCTGCAGTTCACGTATGTAGAGCAAGTGGCAGCATTCCAAATCTCGCCACTTCGTGGGATAAACATTTCCGCCAGGACAACCGCTTTCACCGGTTATGGATACCTGGCAAGGATCGTATGGCTCGTATGAAGTTTGCGTGCACCTTATTACCGCAGTGAGGATTAGCCAACGTTGTTATTGTCGCTGTACCCTACATTCGATGCTATTAAAGGAAAATCTTTGATTCACTTACACTCGAACGATTAGGACCAGGATTAACGACATGAATTATTCTTATCGCAACTGTCGCAAGTAGGTCGCTAAAGTAATACATT
This sequence comes from Bombus vancouverensis nearcticus, assembly GCF_051014615.1. NCBI lineage: Eukaryota > Metazoa > Arthropoda > Insecta > Hymenoptera > Apidae > Bombus > Bombus vancouverensis. The sequence continues at coordinate 2,701,960 of NC_134920.1, forward strand.
GTAAGTTATTCCAAAAAATAGGCATGTTCAATGTATGGCACTTGCTTCACAATAGCCTCAGGCAATTCTTGAATTTCTATAAGCACATGCAGATGCTTTCGTATATGATAGGTATAACATAGGCAAATTGATAGCTTACAGGATTTAATGCACTCTAGTGGTCAGTTTATGTGTTTCAATATAAACATAAGAGAGAAAGATAGACACTTGAAATATTTTACTTTGTATACCACCTTTGTGTATCAGTAGAAATTATTAGAATTCTCCAGAATGCAACACCACCTGAGTTATGAGAGTTGGAGGTACAATTGGTAAAACGAAAAAGCGAAAGAAAAAATGGCAGAAAAAACATATTCTATGGAAAGATCAAGTGTATCGTTGGCTGATATCGTTGCTCGGTAGCAGCGTATGGCACTTTAAGTAAGCGAATAAACTCTTAATATTTTTTATCTCCTTCGGCTGTAACATTTTCCTGGCTGGTAACACTTTCACGAACTTTCTTCTGGCTTCCCTCTTCTCGCCACTCTCCTCGATCACGAAACTTCGTAATAAGGATATACGCAAATATTTTCAAGTTGGAAGTAGTTCCGTAGGACGATGCTCGTCGTTGAGTGTACAGTGGACGGAGGATATACCGTGAGGAAACCTGCACCCGAATACTTCGTGGCACTAATCGCACGAAGTGGTTGTAATCGACAAACTTTTTGAACGATACCCGGCCCTTCCCTGCTACGCCGAGACGACAAACGTGGGAACATCCACGTTCGCGCAACTAATGGAATTATACGACAGTCCTGACGATGGAGTGGCTCCGGTAGACTTAGGGAACCAGCCACGCCGCGTTTGTCAAATCCTATTGGCAAAAGTTTTTGATGGATTTCATGGAAATGTCGATTCCTTGTTAGTGCAGCTCGAACGGTCTTGCATCTTGTAATGCATCGATTGAACGTGTTTTCGTAACGCTGCGGATAAGCTCCGTTGAAACTTTTTAATACTTAGGATTTTTTAAATTCATTTGTAATGAATTATTTCTTTCGTACATGGAATTTTTATTCTTCTACTGAATTGCAAAATTGCACTAATGATTACACAATGATGATACATATTTGTGATGTTTGTCGAGAAATTTCAAGTATCGGTGATTAGAATGACAAGTATCGAATAGGAATTGTTAAATGCCATGCGATTTCATTAGAGCAACATAACTTTCCTGATTCCTCTAATGAATCCAATAATACCTAAATTGCGTATTGATAAATCGAGTTAATGTAGGATTCTGGAAAATTCAACCGCGCTATGGCTCTTAATAATAGCTATGTATCACCGTGTATATGTATATATGTATGTATGTATGTATGTATATATATACACGCTATTTCAATATATCACTTTACTAAAAAAATTCCAAATCACATAGACAACTATTATCTTCAATGATAATTCAAGCTCCAAACACAGTTTTGAAAAAGAACCCATGAAAACTTGATAAATACCGATGTTTTAAGACCACGGCGATGGCGCCGGTTCATTAAACCAATGCTCGAGAAATCACACTTCCCTAATGAACATCGATCGCCACTTAAGAAAGGACGTTATCTCCAGGAAGCGGGCTGTGTCCAGCGTTATACGGCGTTAAAACAACGATAGAACGGTGAGGGAAAAAACGGTGAGGGTGTTGGTGGGTTCTAATGGACAGAGACAAGAGTCGTGACGAAGAAGGGTCAGCAGAAGGCGAAGACAAAGATGTTCGCGTTCACCACTACCCTTTGGTATAGCGGTGTACATGCATGAAACTCGCAGTGTTTCTCACCCTTGACGAGTCGTACAGGTCGAACGGCGAAATGTTGATGAAAGGACAGCTCGGAGAAGAATAGAGAAAGAGACATCGAGTAGGACACGACGCGAGGCCGACTGGGCAGGGAAGAGAAGGCATTACCGCCATACAGGTGGAGCTGAACGTGTTCATCTTCGTTGAGCTGGCTATCGTAGTAATTACGCTTTCACATTGTACCAGCCGAGTCTCTGTGTGTATGTTCCGCGCCTCAACGTCGTGGCACAACCATGGAGGCAGCCAAATAACTACACCGAATCCTTATACTTATTTCCTGCCAGTGTTTTGCATTATAACGTGGAAGAACGAAGCCACTCGCATTTTCTGCAGGTCGAGTATTACGATTGGTGAGAGCTAAACGACCGGGTAAAAACTGGTTCAACTACGAACCGAACAACACGATGGAATTGTCTGAAAACGGTCCTGACGTAAAATAGCTTTTAAAAGTTTCGAAGACGCACTCGTTAGTTTTACCTGCCGGACAAACCACATACATCCCGTTTCTCAGCCGCGTTGTTTCAGCTACAGATCGTCAAGCCACAGTTGAGAGAAAAACCGGAAGGCTGCAAAAGACGAGCGTACCCGGCAAGAAATTCAACGTCTTGCCGGGCTGTCTCGCGGAAGCTTCCGCAGTGAAAACTCCGTAATTGTGTTTCTGTATGGCTGCTACGGCATGAAACGTACGGAGTCGTTAAGGTGCTTCGTTTTTCAGTGTTCCGCGGTCTGAGTTCAGTCGCAAACATGATCGATGAGCACGCGAAGGTGCTCCTGGGATTCACCGAAATTCCGTGTACGCAAGTCGCTACAGAGTAATGAATTGATAGAGTGTCTCGAAACGATGCGTGCGACCATACGAGAACAAGACAAGACGCAACATCCTTCATCCTCCGAATAACTCGAAAAAAATGTCGTATATAATTTAATCTTGCTTCGAGGATGAAATATGTGCCGGTATTTGCCATTACCCCTGGTATATAGCAATGTCTGTGAAAGTACGTTGATTAAGTTATAATAAGATTATAAGTTAAGTTATAAGAAGATTTCATGTTTTATACGTGGATATTCCTCGTCGCCATAAAATGGGGTTCTACCATTATTATATTGAAGACCGGGCACGCGCGTGATCCTAACCGGTTGTACTGATACCTATTTGTAGAATGTGTATGAAAATCCTTAAGTCCCGTAAATCACGAGTTATGGAACAGACGTAAATTACGATTATTGTTGGTTTTACGACACTCGACAGCACCTCCGTAATCCGACTGTCACGCCGTCAAGGTTACGTGTGCATAGGTTTCAAGGGCAGACGTCAAAATGTAAAGAAAGAAACAAAAAAGAGAGAAATACGGAAAAAGCGCCATTTAGTTGAGCCCGGCACGAGTCATTGTATTGGGAGTCATAAACAGATGAACGCTGGAATTAGTTTACTGGCAATACGTCATTCGCAATTTATTCGTTAATGGTCGACCCATTGAGCGAGCTCATTGCCGTCGAAATGGGATTTTCGTGTTTCCTCGAGGACTTCAAAATATTGTACCTCATCTAAATTGCTTTTCCGGCAATAGGATGATTTAGTGTTTGACACCAAGCAGTCGTTAGTAAAATTATTTCCTTTCCAATAGTGGTTCTTCATTGCGAAACGATCGAAATATATATGATGAATTTTCAAATGCAAATACTTGTATACTGATACGCTATCCAAAACATAAATGATGAAGTATCCGAACCATAATTATATTATATCACTATGACACACTGAATTTAATTTATTATCCTCTGATTAAAAATTTAATAGAACGAAATGTGTTCATTTGAACGATGATCTCTTGTCCTGGTGTATTACGAATTTCGGTGCATTAGTGGCGGGCACATGAAATGGAATTCAGAATTGTGGCCTGATATCAATTTTTAATGTGCAGCTCTTTCAATGAATTGCACGCAATTATCGTTATATTACACGGCGAATTGAACGTTAATTACTTCACCTGGTATAAATGTAATTGTTATTCGATTTGGCGACAATTTGTGATATCGGTACATAAAACATATACCCTCGCCGACGTTATTGCCTTTCATATCGTAAATTGTTTCGAAGGTCTCGAAAGGCGAGTAGCTCTAGCTCGTGCCAGACAGGAATTTAATCCTTGGCTACTAAGGATTAAGGGTTCAAGAGCGAATGAACTTTCATTAAAAAATCTAATTTTCGAGAGGGACTACGTTTAACCTAGGGGATAGAATTAAATTTTATGCGCTTCCTTTTCCGCTCGCGGAAGCATGAAACTTGGTTCGCTTAAGAGATGCCTGAAGCAGACGACAAATGCCATTTTGTCGGTGAACGTACGAGTATTCGTAGATTAGTCGGCTAAACAAGAATGATGTTATTTTTTATATTCTCTTAAAAATTTTGCACGGTTCTTCCAACATATACAGAATGAAGATGAAAGTAAAATGATTTTCTTTTGTTTAAGAATGTGTATGCGTTTGCCCTAAATATGCAACTGGGATTTATTCTTACAACACGGTCTCATCTCAAAGTAAACGGATCTACATATTCAGCCAGTTAATTGCTTGGTTCGTGTGATGCGGGTATCATGGTGAAGATTAGCGAAACCTCGTAGAGCATGAGAACTAAACCAACCGATGCGCGCATTAAGTTTATGCGTTTGCCGTGTGCTACATTCGAAATGAGAAGATCAGCAAAACGTTTAGGATGTCGGTTTAAATTCAAAACTACTTTCTGATGCGAATCTAATACAAGACATCGACAAAAGAACTTATTACGTTCGCGTTTATGATATTCAAACGTGAGTGAGATACGGATTAAGGTGGAATTACGTTTCGCGGGGGATAAAAGCTCATTTGCACGGCGGAAGTAGCAATCCATAGCGAAGTGGCTCCCAGGGATGTAATTATATTCGTCCTCGGCAGTATTAAAAGAATATATTCCTAATGAAAAACGTAGAGTCGCCAGCGTACAAAATAATTGAGCTCATTGCCGGTTGACGATGAATCTTCCTTGAATTACTTCGCGCCGATTCTTATTTTCGAATAAGAATAATAAATGTTCCAATTAATTTGCATCGATATGTATGTATATTGTACGAGTTAAGCAAATTTTTGTAGAAAGCATGTAGGAAACGTTAATTTCTCTTATACGTATAGCTGTTGCGCAAAATTATGTTTAAAAATCTCGTGATGTTTAAATGCCGATTTTGTATGATTTTATTCGGGGATTTGAGAGAATTCATAAAGCTTTTTCGTCAAATTTGTACTTTTATGCAAACTTGTACTATTAAAATTTAATATTCAGATAGTACGGTTAAAAAGATACTTTTCAGTATTCGTATTCCTTTTTCCCCCCTTTCCCTGCGCGTATTTTTCCGTTTGTACATGTAGAGATCGTTTTATCTTTGACCATACCATACGAAACTCGGTAAAATGCGAAGTTTAATATTTTATATTCGTACCAAATTTAAGGACGCGTAAAAATTTGAAGCACAAATATTATAAATATCGCAAATGAAATTATTTTGCTAGTCGTAGTGTCAAACTTTAATTAACGCTTTACTAAAAAAATATAAGGATATTACCAAAAAGAAAAAAACCTACGGGCGCTAATGTATAACACATCGGGCGAATTTTATTTCGTCGATTTAAAGCCGCGTCACGCAAATTGAAACACAGTTTTGTCAAACGCTAATTATACTTTCTAAATGTATCACTCATACGAAAAGCGAACACTGTTTCGATGGAAGCAAAAAGTGTCTTCGTGATTCATGAAATTTTACGTTTTTAATCGGAGTTCGTCGACAGCTTTCGTCGTTTACTATTTCGGCCCTCTCACGCTCGAGTTTTAAATGAAACGAAACGGTCTTCGAGGAGCCACTCGGTATTTGGATCTCGAGCATCGTGCTATGTAAGCCATCGTATCCTTCAAAGGGCCATCGTTCTGGCCCCAAACACGAAGGGTCAAAACACTTCGGTGCACTTGCCAGCGAGAAATCCATCCTTCGCGAGTATGATAAAAAGATCTCCCCACCCATCGTTTCCTTTCCCTCACCCTTCGCTTCCTGTAACCCCTTTCCCTCTCTTACTCCCCCTTTCTTTTTCTTATTCTAGAAGAATGGAAGGACTCGAAGTGGCGAGCATGTGCCACGGGATTGGCCGGGGTACTTTCTTGCTGTTCGTTCGAAAAGCGGAGTAGAAGCGAGTCGGGTCGAGTCGAATCGGGTGCGAGGGTGTACATGCGCGCGTGTACTAGCGCCGAAATATTTCTGAAAGAGCGGCGGCTGACGGGAACGAGATCCGGAAAGTCCTTGGAAAGAGTGCACCTAAGACGCGGTGTCGGGAAAAAGTGAGAACGCAAGACGGACGAGAAAAGAAAGATGCAGTAGAGAAGGAGAAAAAAAGAAAGCGAAAAGAGAGAAAAAGAAGTATCGAGAAAGAGGTACGAGGGTGAGGGTATACACCGAAGAAACGGGTGGTCGTTCGGTCGTACGTGAAGGGTCGGCGTTAGGCAGTTGGAACGTGGAATAGCGAGGAAAAGGATAGATGGAGAGAGAAAAAGAAATGAAGCGTGGTAGGGTGAGAGTAAGGGCAAAAGGACGACGAGGGGTATGAGGGTGAGAGAGGAGTAAGGGAGGGACAGAGAGAAAGAGAGAAAGCTGGACAAGGGGTTGGTGTGCCTAGGGTCGCGCGAGAAGAGAGCCGGGGAGTGGGGAGATTCCCTAGCAGAAACCAGTCGAGTCCCGGCCTCAGGTCGCGACGGGTGTTCAGTTTACAGGCGAGCGCCGTACCGTACGGTTGGCCTGCATGCTGTTTCGGGTTGTATATTCCTATGATAGTTATTGGAGGCGGTGAAAACTTTGCAACCTCCATAGTTCCATACGGTGAACGACAACGTGTTAATTTCGAAGGAAAGTATCGAACGATAATAACGATATTCCTTGTAGTGAATAAAACTGTCGAATCATACTGTATAAATGGCTTACACTTCGTTAATCGCGTGTGACCACATCGTACTTTCCAAATATTCCTAACCAGTAAACCTCGTCAGTAAAATAATATAACCGTGACAACATATACAAAACTATCGTGTCTGGATGTACTTACCAAGGGAGGTTTTGCTTCGAAACGTACACGCATACGCGGCATAAACAAACAAAGACCGGAGGTCTCCTTGAAACAGTAGCAGAGAACCAGTCGACGATTTCATAGTGTAAACTGCGGGACGAACGTTCGCGGTGTTCTTGTTAGTTATCGTAGCTGCCGCAGTTGTCGTTGATCGTCGCATCGGGTATAAACGGTGAAAAACTTGGACCACACTCGAAGGACTCTAAACCGTGATTCAGTGAGTGAGAGTGACGGAAGTGTGTAAACAGGGCGAAAAGTGGAAAAAGGAAGAAGTTATCTTTTTACCCTACCTTTTTTTTAACGGCCAAGATAGCTCGCTAAGATTTTTTTTGCCACTTGTACTTCTTCAGCCGAGGAGCTCACCGACTATTAAAACTGGCAGCAACTTCAAGGCACTTCATTCGCCGAGTGGTAAGTTTTATCTGTTATTATCTTTTATTCTCTATCTATTTCTTCTCTATCTGTCTTCCCTTGTTTTTTCTACGTACGATCGTGAATTAGGCATACTTGCGTCTAACTTTACTCGACTTTCCGATTGATAAGATTTGTACGCCATAGAAGGAGTTTGAGAGATTCTCACAAAGAAATCTCTTTGACGACATCGACGTTGATCGGTCGTCCACTTACGAATACGATGACCCCTCGATCTGCTCCGGAATAGAAGACGCGCGACTCGTCGAGATAGGCCCCATCCTACTTTTTCGTATTTCCTTTTATCTTGTGCACTTTACCTGATCGTCTCCTTCTCGTTCTTTGACCGTGCCACATCGTAGATAGGATCGCATGCTGCGCGATTGATGTTTACGCGCCAAAAAAAAAGATGGCTACCCCGCGGTGATCGCCAACTTCGAGTTATCGCAACAGGATCGCAGATCGAGTAGTCTCGATCGAATTTTCCCTGATGGCTGGCGATGTCGCCAGTCTTGACGGATGGAAACGTGCTTGTTCATGGATGGGGCTCGTTATCGCTTATGACGAACGTAACGTGAGTACGAATTACAATTTGTTCCGTTTTATCCGATAATAGAAAGCCGGAAGAGATCGATCTTGTCTCCTTTCGTCAACTTGTCACACAATGTTTTATCGGCCTACTCGTTCAATATTTATGTCCGTTGACGTCCTTCAATGATTCGTATACTCCTTTTCGCTAGCATAGTTATTCTTATTCTTTTACAAAATTAATACTGTATAAATATCAGACGTTGTTTAAGATCAGAGAGATTGCGTTTATTCGAACGAGATGGTGAAAGAAAGAAAAAGATACAGAAAGAATTCGTTACAAATTAGTTTTATGCTTAATCCTTACTTTTTCCGCTTCAAAATTTTCAATTGAAATACTATCCACTTTTCTTTGGTCGCCAAGAGTTTGAGCGTTCGTTACCGGGGAATTTACTATTCACTAGGCTGAATGCTTAATTTGCGTGTATGTCGCTTTTGGTTGCGTACGCAATATATCGTCAGAACCCAGTTCGACTGCAATATTCCCTGGCTTTTTGCAATTCGAATTTTCACAATCAAGCTGCTCCTAAGCAACGACTGTGTCCACGAATGTTTATCTTGATACCGTGGAAAATGCTCGAGTTTCACTTTGTGCAGCGGAGCAGAGGCAGGACGAAATTTCGGAGTAATCGAGGTTAGAAAACTTTTAAAAACACAACTATGGTTCGGCTTTTCGACAGAATTTTTGAGAACTCGGAATAGATATGATGAATTACAAACTTTTCCGTTTCTCTTATCAATTCGTTTTAAATTCTTGAAAACTGATAATGCATCGACCTATAATTTTATTCTAACGAATGTGGCGAATTACATTTGGAAGTTATATAGAATAAAGGTATAGAAATGATGCATATCATAATTACAAAGATGATAATATAATACTGTAGAATAAGATAGGATCCATAGGAAAAGAGCGATCGTTATCCAGCAACATAAATGTAAATATACTTATTAGAAGAGAATATAAAATATAAAAGAAAACAGAATATTTTGCATTTAACATTATACCGCTCGCGATGTGTCTTCCTTATGTGCCTGGATCGTCAAACGCCTATGTTTCCTCAGTTCGGCTTTGAAATTTGAAACGGACACCAAGGTCAAATAAACAGTTGCGAGACTAAAATAGTATCTTTCAGGCGATGCTGTTGACTATGCCAGTTCATCAAATAAATTATACTTTGAATTTGAAACTACAATAATATGATAAAATACAGGTATCGATTCAAACGTAAAATTACAAGTGTTTCGGAAACTACTCGGTAATATATAATCATGTATGATACTTAACAATTTTGAAGTACGTTAGAAAATCCTAATGATATTCCATAACTGAAAGAGATTTTCTAAAATTCATAATAGAGCATCGTGGACACGATTTATACATCGCTTGGTTTGTTCAAAGACGATGATGATGAATGACCTAATTTCTACAGGACCAGTTAAATAGTTCTTATGAAGAGCCCGAAGTATAATGGCTGTATCCATCGTGCAAGACAGAGAATTTAAGAGCATTGTCGTGTAGCGGAGCTGAGTCGGAAATAAGAAAAGTTTGAATGAAACTCTTTGCTCAAGGTCCACCGTTAGGTTAGGAAAAGTCCTTCTCCCGTTCGCCCGCCATATCCTGAATGTCTCTAAATCTTCGGGGGACCATCTTCGGCCGTATCTGTGCCGATGGAGGACGATGGCGATGGTGACGATAAAAAATACGACACGGAAATGATGAGAAATAAAAGCACACCGGCAGTACGTTTTTATGCTGTAATCTTGATGGTTACGTGATACATGTGGCAACGCGTATAAAAGAGAGATATATTACTTTACGAAGGAAATGAGATTTTTATTCGCCACGTCCGCGGAAAAAGAGAGAGATCGGGTTGAATTCTAATGCGTCCGAAAACATTAATTTCGAGTTTGAGGAATTACGCTTATCGCCGACGGTTCTCCGGATAGTGTATAACGCTAGTGCCCTCTAGGCTTTCGTCTTTTTTTCCACAACGTCCCATTAATTTCGAGCCAAACGATTCAAAGGAGAGGAAGTTTTTTTATTCTTTGTTCAAAGTGTGTTGCGCGCAACACCGGGTCCCCGTTGATATCAATTCTTTTTTCTTCATGCAATATGTTTCCACTCACACCTTTATCCCCGCTCCGCTTTTTCTCTCCTCCCAACGTTTTGCATCGAAAATGCTGCGAATGCAAACGTGTTGGCCAAAATTACAGGAAATCAGAGGAGTACGATGATTTTAAAGAACGAGAAATCTGACTTCGCTCGCTTAGCAGATCGAGGAACCATTTCTATTTTAACGAGTAAGAAATTGTTCACGAGCTTTTGTTATTTTTCGAAGCTAAAGATAAGTCTTAATTTAGCATAGCAAAATATTCGATCGAATTGTATTTGGATTATTGATAGTTTTTTAAACAAATATGTAAATAACTAGTTACATATTTGACAAAGGTTGTACATAATTAAAATGCATTACGACTTTGGCAAGTTCTGCAACGTGCTATTCTAACGATGACCATTAATGTATCGATAATTAAACTCTCGTAATTAATTGCTAACGATGGTAGTGTGACATTACTTGTACGATTGGCTGATGAAATTCACATGAACTACTCTACGGGTACCCTACAATTAGCCACGTTCTCTAAATAGCCGGTTCTATTACAAATGACTCGGCGTTTTTGGACCGTTGTTCTAAACGACTTCTCCGAATATTTTTGACAAATCACTTTGTGCTCGATCCTTCGCGGAGCCAGATAGTTGTATAGTTTCAAATGTCTTCCGTATCATTTGCGTCTTACATCCTGTTACGTCACGCCTAAGCCCCCTAGCAGCACAAGAAATGAGAGATCGCGAAGGAAAAGAACTACCACATCGGCCTCGTCTTCGCCTGTGCGTCGACTTCGTCTATCTCCGTGTTTTGATATAGAATACGTATACGGTTTGGTCGGTTAGTCGTGTGTAGCAGGTCGAGCAACATCGTCGTTAGCCGTCGCAACATCAGCAACAGCGGCAGCAGTTCGAAAGTTTCGGGCCAAGGCGTAAAGAAAATTTCCATAAGTTGAGGGATGGCTTCTTCGCAAAGTGAGAAAAGATTGTCGCACGAGAGGCGAAAGCGCCACGAAGACCGGAGATGGTGCAGGCGGATAGCGCCACCACTGCTATACATTATTCGCTTGTCCTGTGTCACGATCTTTACCGGCTATCTCCTTTAAGCCCCTCTACCGAAGGTCTTCGTTTGTCTGAAGTGCGAGACCGTTTGCGTTTCCATCTCTTATACTCGTTTCCTTTCTCGCATCCAACCATCCTTTCTTTCCTGCGGCCAACACAGCAGCGCGTGCTTTCTGCTCGTCGCATCTGCATAGAAATCACGCGAGAACGGCTCCCTGCGTGTTGCGTGTTATTTCTTGACTCCAGCTACTGTCAAATATAATTTTCTCTTCCCTTTTCTTCTCTATCTTTTCGTCTTTGTGTAATTCGGTAGCATCGCAAGCTTGGCAGTTTAGTTCAGAATTTTGCTTTCGCAGAATATAACTTGAATGAATGCTGATATTTTCTGCATGGTATCGCGGTCACGTTGAACTTCACGTTGTTTGGAAGAATTCAAATGGAGAACTGATTTAATTTCTACTTACTTCGCACCGATTATTTGTCATTTGTCTTTTCATCGTTTGCAACGATTACCTCCTTCGCTATAGTCGGACTATATCGCGATCTTCATTTCCTTCGGTAGTTATCGCGATCCTGCGTATTCAACAGCGACTCGATAATGACGTTAAACACGTACCATGTGGGCCTCGAAGGAGTTGAATCGTTAGGTCGCCGTCTAAATCGTAGAAACAGATAAGGCGACGTTAAAGGTCGATATCGGTTGTGCAGAACCGCTCCTCTCCCTCGCACTCTCTCACTCTCTCTCTTTCTCCCCCTCTATCACCCTACGAACGGTTGGCTCACGCGAATTCTCGTTTTGCGAGCCGCGCGATACGATCTCGTATATTTCCCGCGTAGATTTCGCGCCTCGTATTGATCTGACTTATTTTATGCGGCTAATAAATTAAGAGTCCGGTATTAATGCACGAAACGGGCGTTGCGTTTCTCTCCTTTTCTAGCACTGAATTACAAGTTCCTGTATGGATAACTTTCCTTTCTGTTAAATATTAACCGTTCACTCCCCTTCACTTTGAAATTTCACTTACATTTTGTAACAATTTCATTTATTTATAAGTGTCCATGTCGAATTAAAATTGCGAGAGAAGATCTCGTATGAGTTGATATAGTTTTCTTTGGCCAAGCTTGATCTACGAGATCCTTTTTAAATATTAAACCTTCCCAAATAATGCTTCTGTCACTCGGCAGAGCCAAGAGCCCAAGTCCTAGTTTATTGCGTTTCAATGCGGTAGGTCTCACAAGTGTGTGACAAAATGCAGAACTGCCCTCGACTTGTGCTCTCTCAAGGGCGACATAAATTTAAGGATTAATAAGATTCTGGAATAGCGTGTACTTTGACGCTTTAACGTCCGCATACTTTAATTTTAGAATCAAGCTTAACTTTATTTTTACGACGACTACTCCTGTATCAACATCTTGAGAATTTGTTTACTTTAGTCATCATAGGCATGTATGTATTTGTAGAATTAATTCAAACAATTTTTCATTAGTACAAAACTCACACTGAAAAAGAAAAAAAAAGGAAGGAGAGAAAAACAAAAGAAAAAAATAAATAAGTTATCATAGTAAAAAATGATACTTGTACAGAAGTACGAAAATTCAAACAAAAAGCATGCAGCATCGAATTCGGAGACGGAGGTGTCCTGCCGTGAGTGTAACATATGCTAATTCTATAGCGTGAGCTCTTCCCTTTTTCAAGCGGCACGAACGTCTCCTTTTCCCTCAAGAGAGCGAGCAAATCACGCATTTTATCCGTGTTTCCGTTCGTATCGTCGTTGGTACGCGTTTACAGCGTGTGCCCTCGTATTACCATACTTGGCACCATTGTTATTCCAAGCATTGGCGTGTCAGAGTATAATTGAATGTATAACTGCATGCATACCCATACCCTATATTTTCCTTTATTCGATATATATATTTAAGTTTCTTTTTCTACGTTAATGTGAATTTTCATGCTCGTTAGGTTTGCAATGGAAGTGCAAAGCAACTCGTCAGCGGTGTGATTAACGTCTCGGCTAATTCCAATTAATTTGATCTGTAGGCGTAACATTGACAGTTCGTTGCACTCTGGTAATTATCTTAATGCAAAGTAAACTTTGTTGCACTGTCTCGTTAAAGTACGCAACCGAATTACAGAGATCGTTTCGAGTCTGTTTCTTCGTTTGGAATCCGACTTGTAATCCTTTATTTATTGTGTGTGATATTACAATATTCTGTTAATGTATAAATTCTTCAATGTTGACTTGGTTTGATGTTTCTGTCTATGTCATGCGATACACGAACGTGAAATTAGCAAATAAAATTCAGAAAAATTCCCATTTTACGGGTTTCACCGAAAAAGTATCAGTGAAACAGTTGCAAACGAGGCAACACGCAGATATACGTTTATTAAAACTTCCATTCCAACTGATGTGTTCTGCCAACTCGAAAAGTGGCCAAAATAGTTAGAGGATCTCGAGTTCGAAAAATGAAGGAAATTTCAGACTCTCTGCCGTACGATTCAAAAGCATTTGATGCTACATAACATTTTTTTTTTTTGCTAACTATACCAATTCATAGAATCTTCCAATATATTAATGATTACGGCTCGACTCCTCAACTTATTTTCTTAAATTACGTTTATGATAACTATGATTTTATGATGATCTTTAAAAACGAATTTAAGACATATCATGCAAGAAATTGATATGAAACATGAAATATATGCTTGATCATCACACGAAACATTGCAACGAACTTCAAATAGGAATATCGAGGCATGTACAGTTTATTGTACGACGGTAGATGGTAGTCGAACAGAAGAAACGTTCTGGAGAGGCAGACATACGCCTACGTCGCCTTATCGCATTCCCTGTGACGCGTGTTAATTGCCTTTAAATTCCATCCAGGGTCGTAATAGGCACCGCCCTAATGATAGTCGAAAAGAATACTAATGGAGAGAAAACGAAATTCCCAGCGCAGGAGGCTGATCTGTAATTTCGTCATGGAAATGTCAAAGATACGGATGGCAGCGGAGAGTACATCGAGAGAGAGAGAGAGAGAGAGAGAGAGAGAGAGAGAGCGAGAGAGCTAACATCGAGAGAAAGGGAACAGGGTCCGAGGGAAGGGAGTAGTGGGACCAAAGGCGCACTTACAAATTACGACGATGGAGAGTCGCGAGCGGTTGCGATGGACAGAACCCGGTAATTTGGGAAGGGCGACGAGATTAAGCTGCGCCCTGAAAACCATGATTTTGTCGCAACAGAGGTATACATTATCCGCGAGAATTAGGAAGGAGGAAGGGCAAAGAGTTGAAAGACGACGAAAAGCATCGCTTTGACTTGCTAATTTCGTGTTGGTCGTATGAGTCATTCGATGTTTTCGATTTTCACACGTAATTATGGCGCACGATTTATTCACGGACGTATACCTCCGATACCATTCATTTCATATTTCCGATAGAAAAGCAACCTTGTGCACCATTCCTTGGTTTTGTTCCAATTTCTTTCAACAAACATCGGCAGTGTGCCCTCCCCTTTTCGTTAAGTCAAAAACACTGGTAAAGCTATGAGAGTTGGCTGTTCATTTTTCCGTAGAACAACGGTTCGTACTATCGAGACATCGTGTTTGCGCAGGATTGTAAATTCGCATTGTTTCGCCCTGCGCGTATCGATAAAGGAAAAATCGTGTGAACGCGTTCGAAATCGGGCGATTTCGCTGCGCGATAATTAATTGTGCCATCGTGTTGGCCGATGACAGGGACATATGAAAACTAGACGGACCCCTTTGACTTGCTAATTTGAAATTGAAATTGCGCGGCTCTGGCTGAAAAAAGAGCGTGTTAGCTTTTGTTCGGAGAAATTTCATCGATGGAAAACGTATTGTCTGGCCCGTTCCGTTACGCTTCGCCGATGTCCATCGATTCACGCTTTTGTCGCATGCCGAAACCTCACGGTATGAACTAAAATGATTAATTGAATATCGGTATATCGTGGCGCGAGGGAGCAATCGATCCCGATGTCGATGTAACACCCTCCATTTTTCGGTCGGACAAGTGGACGAAACAGAAGAGATGGGGAGAAAACAAAAAAAGAGAGAAGAAGAAAAAAAAGACACGGTCGTTGTGTCGAGCCGAGTTTTCATTCACGGAGCCATTCGTGGTTTTGCTTCTTGAATAAAGATCGATCCGTATTCTCGCAAAATAGACCGTGCGACCGTTGCAATGTCATGAAATTAAAAAGTCGATATGCACGTATTGGGGTCAACAAACCGGCTTTTCAAATTTCATTCATTTTCCCCGTGTTGGCTGCCGCGTGTTTGCGCGTGAAATGTTTATTCACGAAAAGCCCGAAAAAACCACAGCTTCAAGTTAACCTGCAACTATTGGCATTCTCACTCTGCGCGTAATATGTTTCGTTTTAAGTTTCGGAATATTCTAATAACGATTTTATTTTTTATTAAAGGAAACACAAAGCTAAGTGTTCTGGCACGTGTAAACCGTAAAGCTAACAGATCGGTCGTGTCATCTGCGTTAGATGACAAATGCTACAGCTAAGAAATGGACGAGTGGCATC
The DNA here is from genome assembly GCF_051014615.1 of Bombus vancouverensis nearcticus. NCBI lineage: Eukaryota > Metazoa > Arthropoda > Insecta > Hymenoptera > Apidae > Bombus > Bombus vancouverensis. Next base: position 2,717,645 of record NC_134920.1, read on the forward strand.
ATATATCACGTATATAATTATATTATACCGCTTCTGGTGTGTATTTATAGTCATCTCGCTGGTTGCTTTGCACACGGAACAACACCGAACGCTGTGTCACCCTATCTGCTCTCATCCGGCTCCGAAGTAGTATGCAGGGAGATAACAGGCGGTGGGCTGGGCCACCAAGGGGTAAAATATTAAATTGTCCGTCATTTATACCCTTCATTCGCTCGACCATCCTCAGGAAACGCAGATGCTTTTGTGAAGATAGTACTTTTTCTTTTAGTCGAACAGCGTTCCACTTTTATCGTGCTCGTCTATCGCTATGAGCTTTTGAACAATTAACCGCATTTATTCCGCCGTGATTGCTGTTTAACTTTGTCGATTTTTCACTTCTGACACATGGAATAATTTGAAAATCAAGTCTCTTTTTACAACTAGAATACGATACTTCTTCGCGCCATATTTTAAGCGTAGATATATTTCGTTTCTTATAGTATAAGTGCAAAGTTTATTTATCAATTACATACCCAATTTGCGCTATTTCTGCTTTTCTCTTTCATCTCATTATCGTTTATACCTAATTTTACTTTATACGACAAAGGCCGATTACCATTATTATTATTTTAACGATTTATGAACAATAGCAATTCATCCTTTTAATGTCATCCGAGCTTGATCGACCAATTCTCGTTGGAAGGTCGTTCTATACGAAGAGAATAAAGCCGTGCAGTTTGTTGTTCTTTGAATGAAGGCAGCCACTGTACGAGCTCGTTCATTCTCGAGAATGCATTTACGTGGTTGCAATCATGCGCCATTCTCATGAGTGCATACTAATTCGGAAATCTTCTGGTCCGTCCGAAAGAGAGAGAGAGAGAGAGAGAGAGAGTGAGAGAGTCAAGAGAGAAGCCCTTAAAGCCATCAAGAACAAGTTGTTGCACACTTCTCGACGTGACTTCGAGTTCTCTCGATGGATTCTCGAGTGCAACGGGCATTTTCTTTAGGGACTCGAGTGCTTCCCTGCTTTCGTAACTCCGAATTGTCAGGCTGCGCAGGCAAACATCGATCACCCCTGCATTTTCTTACACTCCTCGCGAAAAACTTTCGCATCCAACCCTATCGTGGCTCGTTCGGACCAGCTTAACGAGGAAACTTTAAAATAAAGTCGCGAAGGTACTGCTTCTTTGGCTTCTTTTGGCGTACTACGTAAGGAGGCGGATTATCTTATAAAGGTACCGTACCGCTATTAATCGAGTGTATTCGGAAAGAAAACACGTCTCACGTGAAAAAACATGAAGCATATTTCTTAGTCGTTAACTGACTTGATTTTTGTAAGTAGGACAAAAAAATTTCTTTTAATGTGCATATACAGGTTTGCGATGTTCACCGTAAAATTATTGTTTTAAGAGCTAATATATACATTAGAATACGAACATAATTTAGCTCTTAGGAGCGAAATCAATTGAATTTTAAAAAAATTTTCAATTTCATAATTATCGTGAGGAGAGGTAGGGTGCCAAAGAAATACTCAACGGTGTTTAACAGTATATTTATTAACAATTCTCGCTTTCGACTCTTTTCGTACAACTCTCGATTCCAACTGACGATTCTCACTTCTCGGTTACAACTCCACTGTTTTCTTGATCCGATTCATTTCTTTTTGTCGTCTCTCAATATCCCCACTACGAACATGTTCGTTAGGCGTCCACGTATGCCTTCTTCGAAATATTCGGCGGAAGGATCGTAGGGATATCGATGGTTCATTAGGCCTGTCGGCACCTACGCTTCGGTGATATACTTCGTACCGACAAAACCGTTGGAAAGTTTTGTTGCCGAGTGCCGCTACAATCGTTTAACTTTTCTAAAAACTAAACAATTAATCTCGTAGAGTTCGGCTCGAATACATGTGGGCTTCAGTATGATTTAATTATATTTACATTTCATGACTCTAGATACACATAAGTTACAGTATATGTCGAATGCTAGATAACCTAGACATCGAGGGGCAGTGACCAGTTAACCGCGGCTCGATTTCTTAACATGATTAAGAGTCGGTGCGAACTGGCAATCCGTGCGTCACGAATTGATTTTTAATTGCAATTAGCGTGTCGGTCCGGTTTAACGACGCAATTACTTTGTTATTAGTATTGTTATAAACGAATTAATAATTAAATCACAATTAGCGACGGAGCGGGCAGCGGAACGAGGCTGATCCAGATACGGATGAAAGCCGCGTCCTCGAAAACCGGCCCACTAATACACTCGTTCGTTTCGGTATTTGAGTCATTACTTTTTAATTATCTTTATCGCGTTCCCGCGTATAAATAACGTCGCTATACAAATTGAGAGGGAACGTGTACGCGCGCGCCAATTGGACACGAACAGGAAGAACAGAGAGAGAATGATCAAGGGGCAAGTAGGAGGGGAAAGGAATGGCGCGCAAGTCGAGTAAATAAATTTGTCGAACTCTCGTCGCACGGTGCTCGTTATGGAAAGCATTCGAAGTATGCAGTTCAATGAAGCAAAGGGGTGAGCCGTGAGCGGATAAACGTATAACGCTTCGCAACGATCTGTATCCGCGTGTGAACGTGCTTATAATCGCGACAGGAATGAGTGCGACGTGTTTTTTCTCTATTCCACCTGTTTCTCTTTTTCACCATCCTTTGCCCCCTTTCTCCTTTTACCTTAGTCTCTCGTTTCATGTCGGACACAAATTATCTGCTCTTAAATCGCGCGATTTTAACGAAGCCTTTGCGTTTTCTGTTTAACGATACGCGCGCGGTACCGTTCTCGACGCTGCGGAATGTTTGCATGTGTGGCGCGTTGCTATTTAATGAGTACACTTCGCGTTACATTCTGTTAATCGAAAACTTGGATTAATTATTTCACGTGCGGGGTAATACATAATTGCTGATATGGTGTCTGGAAATCGAGCTAGTTTTTGTTGAATGAGAATGAAGTATTAAACAGGGTATTCTTGTTTTTCTTTTTTCTTTGAATTACGAGAAGATTAATTTAAGGATCACTGGCTCTGTATATGTGTACTATATTTCTACGAGGAAATATCTCAGTTCTAATAATGCCACCTGTTATGAGAAATTTAGCAATTTATACCGCGCGGATGCGCGTCACTCGAAGTCACTTTAATTCGTCGCGATTGAAATAATTTCAATTTCGCCGACGACATTGACTTCTCAGTTTACATGGACAATTAAGATCCAGCTGAGAGCGATATTCCCTTCGACCGTTTCTTCGAGATGAATCTCCATTTTAATCTCGAACCGGCGCTCTGCCGCTTTCCTTCGTTTCCTCTCAGCGGTTGATGAATATTACAGACGAACAGAGAAGAACCGTCTTCTAATGAGTAGATCATGTGGCCAACGGTTAACCCTGGTACGTAGAAAAGGATTCAGGTCCTTTTCCTGCGCACAGGGATTTGTGTATACGCTGCTGAATATATCATACATACAAAACCCTTTCGCCAATAATTATTTTTGCGAATTTTATTCCATGGAACTTGTTAAATCTAGAGGATTACCGGCTTCACTGCACTTTAAAAAATATATTTCATTTTTAACATTTTAATGATGCGATATTTTAATAGTTACATTGCAGGATATTAACATTAAAAGCGTTTTAATTCTACAAAGGCGTAAATATAATATTCTATTTGCTTAATCTTCTATGTACTAATTTAATACTTGTATATTTAGACACTTTTGTGAAAGACTTCCGCTGAAAATTTTAATTTAAACGATCCTTCCTGGTGCGATTACTTCGTACTGATGTTAATAATTTACCGCTTGTTTTAAAGAAACAAACTAACGACTAACGTTCGAATAACGTACAACTGGTATCGTATCGTATAGGTATTGAACGATCGCCGAGGCCAATCCACGACGTTGAATACACGCTACAAGGATCCTAGGGATTCACACGTTTGTCTGTGCAGGCGCGTGTGAAATCTCCGCTTGTTAGCCGAACTGTTTCGCCGACAGTCGTTCGCCGCGGATGTCGGGTTAACGTGAATTTAGCTGGATCAGAGCGGGATCCAAACTCGGCGCACCATCAAGAGCGGCTTGAACGGTTCGACGCGTTTTCTGGTCGATGGGTAGAAGTCGCGAGCGGCCGATGGTGGTACAGCCGGTGGGAATTTATCGCTCGTCTAGCTAGGCGTATGACAATTAGCTTGGAACACCCTTAGAATAGTCGAGCCCCGTTTTAACGAGACCATACCGTTTACGAGTCGAGTTCAGAGTCGGGCTTGGATTTCATGCACCTCGAAGGAACTAATTAGATAAGGGTTACCCGCTTCGGGCGTCATTCATTTTCTTCGGCTTCGCTTTCTCTACTCTGTTGTACAAAGTCTGTTCACCTCGCACCCTGTACGCTCTGCGTACGATCTCGTACGCCTATCTCGCGTCTAGGGTTCAAGGAAACTTTCGCAAAATAAATCCGAGTTATATCCGCGTTCAAAACGTGCGCACACTCTCTAAAGACGACGGCGACGGCTCGCTTTTAAACTGGTCGTTTAGAGCTCAAGCTAAAATATGACCTGTTTTTTAGCCGCTTTGTTTTCTCGTTTTCCACTTCCGACCGTGCCAGTTTAATTCATTCTGGAAGTAGAACTGAGACACACGACTAGTGACCTCGAGGAAAATAGAAAAACAATATACTGAAACGTCGTACGGAGAGTAAAAAGGAGAAAGGGAAAAGGAAGGCAAGGGTGAAGATAGAAGCAGCGTGGGTGCTCTTGATGGAGAATTCCGCCGCGAATTTAGCTTTGCGTTTCTCTCATTCTCTGTACGTTCCTCAAGATCGCGTTTTATTCGGATTCCTCGCGGTAAATCTTATGACGGAGTAAGCGCGAATAAACGCATGACCGCGACTCGGTTCCCGCCTCTTATGCCGAACGCGTTTCAGTTCCATCTATTTGAATACGAACAGGGACAGCTTCACGCAGAACACGTGTATACGCGAAACAATGTAACGAGATAGCCCCGCATGGACGTGGTATACGGTGCGCGCGTGGTGTAGTTGCAATGTACGTCTGTTCTTCGCGCTATTACGGTAGCAGCCGATATACTGTTTCGATTATAGTATCTTACTGCCTTCCTTCCTAACGAGGCCACCTCGACTATGCGATAATCTCCGTTTGCTTTCTCTCCTCAGCAACTATGCCATTGACTCGCAAGGAAACCAACCGTACAGATTGCTTTTCATCGCCCCTTTCGCTTTCTACTCGCGTGCAACGTTCTCTTCGTGCGTTCCGCTCTTACCTTCGAACTTTATTTCTTCCGCTACATACTTCTATCACCGGACATCATCGATTTGCTTCTTGCTCGCTCCACGATGTTCCTTCGTTCTGGCAACGCATTACTCTTGATGTTTTCTTCAGCTGTTCTCGCCCCTTTTACACGCTATTTGTTTTCCATAATAAATCACTGTTTATTTTCTCGTGTTTCCCTGTCTGGATTTGCGCGCACCGTGTTCATGTTCCGTGCGTGTTCCGAGATACCCGGTGGCTGGACGATCGAGAATCGACGATTACGGTTAAAGCAGGCTCACGCTGTTCGTGCTTGCGCTCGTCACGGAATCGGATGATTCGTTTCGGCCGCTTGCTGTAACACGATTTTCTCGTCGTTTCGCGCGCTGTCGACGCCGCGAGGCCGAATTCCATTCGCACCGGTTCCAACGTCCCATAAATACTCTCTCAGTACGTAGGTTAACATACATATGGTACGTGTGTCCGGTCAGCGAGCGTGCTTTTTCACGCGCAATTTCCGCTCTCTGCACGATTGCCAGGCGCTCGCTGCTGCAGAGCGTCGTTGACGCCCGTCGAGATCAAGAACGATTGCAGGTGAAAGGGAGTGTCCTGCTGACAATCGATCGATCCGATCGCGCGCGCGAGAATCGATCATGGAAAACGTTCATTCAGTCTTTCTACATGACCGATTCTTGGAAACGTTTCGAGATGGCGAACATTGCCCCCTGGGCAGGTATGTATTTCTCAGGTTAGAAAAACGATCAGTGGGAAGGTATAAGTTTCTCACGGGTACCGGCGATCGATCGACCGCCACCTACACAAATATTTATATAAAAGCGTCATGTAGCCCGAGTGTCGGGTGGTTGTAAATATTTATCGAACACGACGAGATCTTTTACGGTTCCCCGATGAAAACGGTCTTCTATAGGAAATACGAAACGGGGCTCGTGACAACGGGGAATAAGAATTTTCAGTGATTTGAACCAAGTTATCTGGTTCCGGCTTCTAATGCGGCAAAAGGATATCGTAAATAGTCGGTTACGCGAGTGGCTTTCGGTATTCCTACCGCTGCCTCATCCTGTGAAATCTAATCGAGACGCATACTGCCGCGAGGAATAGTGCCTCCGTTCGCGCTACTCTCGGATACCATAAATATGTGGACGTGGCCGGGGAACAAGATACATTCCTACGTGCTGCTGTGCTCGGCTGCGATCTTCGACTAACGTGGGCAGATGCCAGGTTGCAGGACAACGGTTACGACGATGTAGAAGCAGGGATCAAGATGAGAAGAAGAAAAGGAAGGCGAGAAGACGGGAAACAGGAAGAATAAGAAAAAGAGGGAGGTAACGGCCGAAGGAGAACGGATGGAAGAGGACATTGATGCAAGATGGAGTCGGCGAGTTTGCTGGACGAGCTTGTCTACGTAAACGTTGCCTTTCCTTCCTTTGCGCCTCCGTATACGTGTCCCCGATTTTCTCGCCGGCATTCGAGTGTACGTACTAGCGTCTGTTACGCGGCCCCAGCGACGGCGTGTCTCTCTGGACCGGGATGCGTGTGGCCCGCCACCGTCCGCGCCTGGAATTCGAATCCACCCGTGCAGCTGTCCGAATACGTCGAATGCAACGAACGATCGAGGTTAGGGAGCTGTTTGGAACATTTTTCTTTCTTCTTTACTTTCAAAGAGTGCACTCGTACAAGGGACTTTGAAATGCGGAAACCAGAACAGTTAATGAGTGAACGATAAGTTTACGATAGAAGGCAATAATATGCATCTCGATCAGATTGTTGGGAATATAAATTATAGCCGACCATCGAACGAACATGTTCCTTATACTTATTTGTCATCGTTCTGAGGAGGATGTTCGAGACGCGAAACGAGTTCAGAAATAGAAATTTAACGCTCTTTACGATGGCAAATGTGTTGCGTGAAATACGGCCGTGTTCCCAGCAGGATTCAAGCATAACGAAAAAGATATGATCCTTTGATTGTATCTCATCGCTGGGCTGTCAGCGTTTAGCCGCGAAAAGGAAAACAGAAAGCTGTTTACGTGGGAGGAGCGATTGTTTCTTTTTCGCGTTTCTTCGTATTTGCATTCCCATTCCCTTGCACGTTCGTGCCGCGAATCGTGGCCGCGCCTGTCACATACGATTCACTTTCGAGAGACGTGTTTCTCGAGAAATACGTGCGGCCCGTTAGTCTCGCGCGACGAATCAGCCAGGGTTACAGCTGCTTGACAATCCTTCTTCGTCATGCCGCACGCTGCCATTCGGAGAGCCGAGCCATTCGAAAATATACTGGCACCCCAACAGATGTAATTTTCTGACGCGCGACACGTGTCTTTTTTTCGACAAATCTGTCGAATTTCTGATGAAAAATTTGTAGAGTATCGTCTATTCTTAAACCGTTGGAATCAACACTTTCGTAAGAAAGTCGTAAGAAACAGTTGCTTGGAAACGTTATTAATTTTCAATTTGTGTCGTGAGGGTTAGATCCATGATAAATCAGTAATGGATGGAGAATTAATGAGTCGAGAGCTCGACTAATAACTGGCTATTCATCGAAAGAGTATCAAAGATAGCTAGTATAAAGTACGACACTGGTAAAAAAATGCTAAATGTATGAAAGAAAATACATTATGGCTGTCAGTGACTCGACCCCCGCTATACCAGTTAAAAGACAACACTAAAAATACAGATTAATACAGAGTATCTGAACATATGTATTGTACATGGACCGTGAATAACTACAGCAAGCCTTCTGTTTTAATGAAAGTCAAGATTAATTTTACCAAATACCTACTTGTAAAGTTTAATACTTGCAAAAACATGTGACCCGCAACTCATCATTTTAACATGTTCAATAGTTCCAGCGCTAAACACGATCAGCAAGAATTTCCCCTTCTAGTATCGCGACAAGAAACTGGGTCACGTTAGGGAACCTGCGACCATAAAGCTGGGCCCTGTTTTTGGTCCCGTGAACGATCCCAAATCCGAATTCGTGGTCGGGAATTCGTGTCACGTTGAGCTTCGCTTAGGAATTCATTGCGGGCACGAGGAATACAGCTGTCCGCTTGTAGCCCTTCGCAATGCGCTGGTACCGCGGAACGCGGAAATTCGAGCTTACGCGAAGGGGAATCCGTACGGCTCGATACGCGTCCGGCTTATTGACTTCCGGTGACGTGGGAATTCCTCGTGACCCTGTATTACCTGCTCGTTACTCGTTTCTGACCGGCATTCAGATCATATCATGGGTCTTCCTCGGTGATTAATCGGATTCGATCAACTGAACATCGAAAATTTTCGGAAAGTTGACTGAGTTATATGTTCAGAATTCTTTTTGACGGAAAAACGGAAACGAACGAGAAGATTAAACGGAATAGTGGTATCGATGATTATATACACGTAGCAGTTACACATAGCTAAGTCAGACGGACTGCGCGGTTGTTCGAGATAAAGCAATAAATCATCGAATGGCCGGTAGCAAGAAACAGATTTGTTATTTTAACGAGAGAAGCGAGATTTTTGCTTTGCTGCCGGATCTAAACCGGTTGATAAATATTAATCGGAACGAACTTTAAATCAGAGAATTTTCGATCGATTGTTTGTTTTATGTTTCTTTGTTGATCAATTGGATTTTTCCTTCGCCTTTTTGAAGTAGAATCGTTGCCGTGTCGCAAGTGTTTATTACGAGCCGTGGTCACGGGCTTGTTTGCAATTTAAGCGTAATTGCGAGATTTATAGGTTTAATAATCTCTCTGGCGTTACACTGCCTACCGGGCTTGCGATATTAATTTTAATCATTTTTCGCGTGGAACTTGTATGACTACAACCACTTTAGGAGTGTTTTTTCCTCGAACGTTATTATCCCCACGGTAGCGTTAGACGCAATCAGCTAGTGCATGATGCACGTGCACTTAAATAATTTTCATGCACTTCCAACGGCATTTAATTGCGCGAAAGTATTCGTTATCGCTACAGCGCGCTTGCACAATTATCTCGGAGGGCTTTAATAAATGAAACGTTACTCGGAAGAAATATTCCTCGCTTCGATGTGCCGAAGCGTTAATTAACATCACTCTATCGGCGTTTCCGCTTGTGCCAAGAATTCCGTCACGACGGAGGGCGAACTTTACAATTGATCGCACGGAACTGCTACACGGTTTCCTTGCTAATTGTGTTACTTTTATTTCATCCTCGCCCCTATTCTCCACTCCGTTTCCTTCCATTACGATTAGTTGCTACTTCGCTATCTATATAGTGAAACGTACAGAGGAACTGTATGTTTCGCTCTTCTTATTCTGTTTCTTGGCTGTACAAATTTATCGTACGTAATTTGTATCATTATGTGATTCACCTCCTGTTCTTTAATAATTATAAACT